>NC_056739.1:1599767203-1599922203 GCF_019279795.1 Protopterus annectens
CAAAGGCATTACAGTTCTTATGACTCCCTGTGAAGCTTTCCTAGCAGACTACTGTCTTTGTTTGTACCAAATGTCAGATGATACTCAAGTATGTGGTATATCAATATTCAACTCACATCAGTTTTCCAAATGGTGACCTCTGTGGAAGAAGAAATGAGAGTTCGAGGGCCATGGAAATCATAACAAAGACAAAAGGGGAAAAACATCACAAGCATGGGAAAGTACTGTTTGCTGAAGGATACTTCCTGTTGCAGGAATGAAATTCAGGGCAGGGATTCACAGAATATGCTGGTAGCTTAGGGCAGTGATTCACAGAATATTCTAGAATAGTGGTCTTTAGGTGATGGTAAAAAATGATTGTAGATCCAGATGACTATACTCCCTTCTTATACCTAAGCAAACAATACAAATGATCTGTCATATGGATGGGAGTTCCTTGACATCTGTGAGCTAGAACCAGAGGTGCTGATGGTGTGCATATGAAGTATGGAGCAATTCAGTCAACTCTGATGAATAGCATATGGCACACATAAACACATACACACACCCTCTGTTGAAGAAAAACCTGAGGTGTGTCACTCAATCATTTACTGTGAGATTAAGACATACTGCACTCAATCCATTTAAAACAAACTGGGACAGAATTACCACACTGAAAAGAAAAAGAGAGATGCCAAGAAAGTCAGAAGAACAACACAGACATGGAGAAAACAGCTCCCTGGAAGACATATAAAAGCTTTTTACAAATAAAAGACCTTACATTCTGAAATCTTAACAGCAGACAGTAGCTATCCGGAAAAGGTTATTCCTGGCAACAAGTATAAGTGCTAACTGGTTCCACGCACAAGAATGAATGCTAGGAATATAAAACCTGCTAGATTTTGAATGCTGTGCTCAGATGTGGGAGAAGGGAACTACTACAGTTCATTAATATAATCAGTTTACAGCCTAATTTGCCTGAAACAGGTGGGATTTCCCCTGCAATGATCTAATTTGTAAAGTGCTTTTTTACAACAATGGCCATCATTACCAGAGTATATCAGAAGAGAAAGCCAGCTTGAAGGGAGAAATCCAAAGTCTTCCAATCAGAAATTGTGCTATTTCATGAAAAGGAATTCTTTAATTCCAGCTGGTTTCAGCTGAATGTGTGGGCTGTAACTGCAAAGTCACTTTATCCCCTTCGATAAAATTATTTATTAGAAAAATAAGTCTCACTTTGCTGGACTTCTCAAAGCCAACAAATAACTAACTGAGTTGTAGTCTGAAAGGGGGAAAGAGGTTTGAGTTTTAACTGAAAGCATCAAATGAAAGGCCGCCATAAATTGCTTTGTCACCCTATGCTAACTTACTAAACTAACCTTGTCCAGCTTTCAGAACCTAGTTATGGTTCGGGCATGCTCTTTCACCCTAAGGTAATGCAAATCCAAGTCAAAAAGGAATTCAGGATTGAACAGAATGTCTAGAATTCTAACAAAAGCAGGATTTAGTCCCTATCCTTGGACAGTGAAGGATGGTGAGTTGAGACAGTCAACATAACAATACAAATTTGACTATTCCTGCCATTACACTGTCATAACAAATGGGCAATGCACCTGGGCAGTGCAGGAAGCTGTCTGGTTAATGATACCCATATGCAATCTGTACAGCAAGGCCAAACTGCAATATATAGCATGCCGCATGCTACACAATAAAGCTACTAGGAAGCATCAAGGCTAGTTATCTGTTTCGGGAACCTCCAGCCCCACTGCAACAGTCTCTGTCATAACCACCAAACCAACATCATCCAGAGACAATAGTGAGACCAAGACCTAGCAGGCAGCAGCCACACTGCTCCTCCTCACACAGCGATGGGCATAGTACATGTCAATGCAAATAAACTAGCACCAACTAGTCCAGCTTTATGTGTCCATGATGAGCACATAATGACAGGCTGGTATCACAAAGAACAAACATGAAGCATGCAGAGACAGAAAGTCTATTTTACAGAATGCATGGTCGAGTCACACTGTGCATCAGACATCTCTACATACATCACACAGAAGGCAGCTTACCATTAGTACTACTGTTTGGCTTCTGGGGAGAGCAGGGGCAAAGGGACATTAATTCCAAGCTGGGTGTAGCTGCAACGAAACCAGAAGTAACAGTAGCCAGGCAGTAGCCACTTGGCAAATCACCATTGCTCGTCATTCTTGGCAAATCTAATTTTGTCTTTTCACCAAGTACATCTAGAATGGCTACCATCTAATCTTACCTAAGAGTATCACCCTAAAGACTTCAACCATAAATCTTAGGTATCCACTATAGCAGTCTTCCATTAACCATCTGACTACTATGGCCAACCATTCCTAGCCCTCCAACCTTAGCCAACCTGACTCAAAAGTCCATTCTCACCACCTCTGTGTCCAGTCTGATCACATTAGGTGCTCTAACACATTACTGCAACAGCCTTAGACTTACTGAATTCTCACTGCTTCTACCAACTGATAGTACAACTTGTGAGAGATATAAATGCAATCCGTTTTGGTAAGGTGGTTGAATTTAGAAATGGTTGAATTTCGAGACATCATTTCCCATACAAATGTATGGGAAATGGTTTAATTTACTCCTAAACCAAATAAAATAAAAAAAAAATACACTAAAAAATTAAAAAAAATATAGCTCACCAGACTGGAAGTGTAGAACATCTCTTAAATGGAGGACAGGATGTGGAGGAGGGATGATGGAGGAATGGAGGACTACTATACATTCCTAAAACTATGGCTCACATGTCACATACAAATGTATTTGATGTTAAATCCACCTAAGAATGCACGCTAACATGTTTCCTGTCCAGCTAAAATGCATGCTCATTACATCATTGTGCGATAGTAATTATGAAATGAATACTGTTGGCTCTGATTATGATTAATGTTTTAATTAGTTCACTTTAATGTGATATGCATTATAACTTAAAACATCTTACAACAGTTTCCTATCCACATCCCCAAAAGAAATAATAACACAAAATGCAGTGTGTACTGGTGTGCCTGTTTTTTAATCCCTCTCCAGGACTTTGCTCAGTGGCTCCCCTACTTGACTCATTCATTCAGGTGAGTCGGCATCATACACTTGTGCCCATTCTTCTGCCCAGCATCACAACTATCCATGCCAAAAACTGAACATGAGTCACTATATTTACACTACTTACAGATCCCACTTAGTCTTTAGTTGTTGGAAGAGGAGTCTTCTTCAACCTGTCCTGCCTGTTCCCTCTGTTTTTTGGCAGGTGTAAGTGAAAACAAAAAATTGTCCAGGGTGACTTGTCTCTCCCTCTTTTTCAGGATGGTCTTGAAGTGGTGCATGATTGTGTTGTTAAACAAGTCTGTCATCCTACTGACATCACCTGTGTTGGGGTACCACTCAAAGACTGTAGCCTGCACCTTCTCCCAGCTGGATAAAAGTTCTTTAACGCAAGTTGTTGGCATATGTCCTTTTTTCCTAACATCCTCATCTTCACAAGAAATTTCCCTTTCTTTTTCTTTGAACTGCTCAATGCACAGTCCTGAAAGTTCCTCTATTGTGAGCTCGTCATCATGGTCTTGTAGCAGTTCGTCCACATTTGCCTCATCCACATCCCCTATGTATAGGTGCTCTGCTGTGAAAATGATGTCTTGCAGCGCTTCAGCTGCTTCATCTACAGTTTCACCCTGGGAAAAGGAAGGAACCAATTTCTTCCAGGCTGCACGAAGGGCTTTCTGTGACAGTTTTATCAGAAACATGGGTCACATCAAAGAGCCTTGAGAAAAGTGCTTTTCTGTAGAGCTTCTTGAAGTAGGCATTTGGCTTGTTGATCCATAGGTGGAATGAGAAAAGTTGTGTTGGGAGGCAAGGACTGAATCTTGATGGAATCATAGTATATTCTATCTGAAGAATTTCCTCTAACTCTCGTGGGTGGGTAGAGACGTTGTCCAGAAGCAGAAAAGGTTTCATTGGCAAATTGCTCTCTCTCAGGTACTTCTTGACACTTGAAGCAAACTCCTCAAAAATCCAATCCTTGAAAACTGACTGGTCTACCCACGCTTTGGTGTTTGACTTCCATATTACAGGTAGTTTTGATTTTATAAATTTTTTTCCAAAGAATCTTGGGTTTTCTGAGTGATACACCAGCAGAGGCTTCAGCTTGAAGTCTCCGCTTGCGTTTGCTGCCAGGAGGATTGTGCGCCTATCTTTCACGGGCTTGTGACTTGGAATCCTAGATCCTTCATGGGTTATGTAAGTCCTACTTGGCAATTGTTTTAAAAAAGCTCCATTTCATCACAATGAAAATCTGTTCTGGCATATTTCCTTCTCTCTTTCTATCAGTTCGTCAAACTCCTTGACAAATTTCTGTGCACCTTCTTTGTCAGCACTAGCTGCCTCTTCTTGTCTCAGAACACTGTGGATGCCACTTCTGCTTTTAAATCTGTGGAACCATCCCCTACTTGCTTTAAATTCCTCTGTTTGCTGTGAGCTCCTTCCTGGAGTTTTTTTGTAGGTCTTCAAAGATTAGCTTTACTTTCTCACAGATCATGGTCTGAGTTATTGGATCTCCCTTCATCTGCCTCTCCTGGATCCAAACAAGAAGCATCTTCTCCATATCTTCATTAATTGTTTTTCTGTGTTTGTCCAAAACCTTTGTTGCTCCTTTTGACACCTTACCACCCATGATGCTGTCTCTATTTTTCCAAACTGTTGAGATGGTAGACCTAGACATGCCATACTGTTCTGCTATTCATCCTATTTTACCCCCTCTCTCAGTTTTCCTTATGATTTCTTTCTTCTTTTCAATGCTCAGCTATTGATTTTTCTTGCCAGTATCACTTTTCTTTGACCCCATTTCTTCACTTCTTTGCAACACTTAAAAGAAACAACTGCACTATATAAACAACACAACAAC
This sequence comes from Protopterus annectens, assembly GCF_019279795.1. Lineage (NCBI taxonomy): Eukaryota > Metazoa > Chordata > Ceratodontiformes > Protopteridae > Protopterus > Protopterus annectens. The sequence continues at coordinate 1,599,772,119 of NC_056739.1, forward strand.
AACAGGAAACTGAGCAATTTTCAACCTCCTTTCTGGGTTGAATTGCAGGATGCCTGGGTGGCTAAAAGCGTGGCTGAATTGTGAAACAGTTGAGCTGCAAGGTAGCTGAATTGTGAGGTACCACCTGTACTTAAGAATCATGGAGGCAAACAGCACGCATCAGCCCACTCCACGTGGGAGTGAATTACCTGAAGCTCTCCACCCAGAAGAACATGAAGAGAGACATGACAGAACTTACTATGCATACTTTAGATGCAAGAAAGACATCAGTAGCATCTTGTGTTCACCAAGAATGATGCTTAGATACAAAGACAAAACATTAGCTTTTAACCAGGGGTTAAGTAGTTGGTGTCTTTGTAAAGGGAACTAAGTGGTATCAGCCTGGACTGAGATGGCAGACAAGACTTCACCATGGATGACCTATACCTCTCATACCACATCTTACCTACACTGGATAAGCCTTTGGAACCCCCACAATGCCTTTTTAGGCAGAGTCCAAACCACTGGACATTCCAATATAGCAAATGCAAACTCAGACAACAGCATAGTGACACACATAGTGCTAGAGATCTAAACATAAAGATGCATGAACCTGAAGCTCTCCTGCAACCTGAACACACTCATATTTGTACAGTCACTGAGACATGGTACCAATGCAGTGACAGCACTCCCTCTATACCCAGCTTTACTGCCTGTTATGCCTTCAGGTCCTTGGGTAACTCCAGGGGAGTAAATGTAGTTCTCAGAAATACCATATTCTCACATCAAATTACCCATGACCCTAACCTCGAGCTCCTGGAGATTCAAATCACCCTCAGTAAATCCAGCTATTACTTCACTGCCAACCACTAATATCCTACAATGTCCCTCAAAGATCACTGAAATTACCATAGCACAATTGAAGAGTTAAATATGAATCCAAATACCTTCATGCTAGGGGACATCAATTATTAAAGCATTAATTGGTATGCTAACACTTCCAAAAATAGATATTCTCACTGTTTCCTACATTTTGTTAATACCAATGCACATGAACAAATTGTAACACTATTCACTAGAGCATCTAATATCCTTAATCTGGTCCTTACCAACCTAGTCCCTGCCTACCTGACTCTGCATTTCCTCACTGTTGGCTAAGTCTGCCAACAAATCAGTCAGGCCAAGTGGTACTACCCAACCACATGTGATCATCATCAGGGATTTTTCCAGGGCAAACCTTCTAACATGTGGTAGAACACCTATGCAAAATTCTCAACAATCCTCAGTAAAAATACGCAACACAAAAAGGGCTGCCACATTCACCTCCAGTTTTTACCAGCACCTAAACAGTTGCATAGAAAAGCCAGTACCTGTCTGCTCTAAACATAGTGGTAAATTCAGGAATAAGCCCCCATTGGAACTCGTGTATTAACAGTATATATAACAAACAAAGGAAAAAATGAAAAGTTGTAAGAAATCCTCATCTCCTTACACCAGGAACATTCTGAAACATGCCAGCAAGGAACTTAAGAAATCAGAAAATGTAAACAGAAGTATGAATTTAAGGTCAGTATAGACACCAAAAGAAAAAAAATTAAAAATTTTAATTTTCAATGAAATCTCCTTTGAACATGTCTTAAAATCTCCATCAATGTCTAAAAATAATACCTCCATGGGACCCGACACCATACCTGGCTGCAATCTCATCAGTGCCAAATATCCTCTATCCAAGCCTTTACTTAACTGTTCAACCTCAAACTGTCCATGGGTTGTGCCAGATGCCTGGAGAAAGCCACTATAACCTCCCCTACACAAGGATCATCCCTGTACAGGCCTGAAAAATTATAGGCTAATCAGTGCCCTACATTTAGATGCACAACAACTGAATACCTCACAGCAGAACACAATTATGCAGAAATGGGAAAATTAATGGATTCAGACCACAGTCAGTGCAGTTTGTGTAGGACAGGTTCTGTCTACCATACCTTACTTGCAAAAGTTATAGAGGCTGTGGACATTGGTCATTCCAGGCATGTTGCTTATCTTGACCTGGTCATGGCGTTTGACATTATCATCCATTCTGGAATTACTTACAAATTAGACATAATTAATGCATATCCGTTCACTCTCCCCTGAATTGTGAACTGGTTATCAAACAAATCCCAAGCTGCAAAAATTGCTGGTACCCAGTATGAAAATAAAATTGTAACCAGTGGGATACCGCAGAGATAAGTGTTGGGCCCTCTCCTGTTTGGCATTTTTTTTTTTTGCATACATCCAAGCCAATATTCCAGAAGTGTGACTGAGTAAGTCTGTTGATGACTGCAAGCTCGGTATTGGTACCCACTTATACACTGATACTAAATAGCTCCAGCAAGAATTAGAATATGCCCATATCTAGTGTACCAAAAATGATCTGAAGCTAAATGCAAAAAAGAGTAGCATCTAGAAAAAACTGCCCTCATTTCAAATATTATAAATAGTACTTCTCTTCAGACAGATCCATTCATAACATACCTGAGTATGTAAATGGACAACTGTCTCACATTCAGTTATCATGTTTCCAAAATAGTGTGGAAATCTTTCTGTCTGGTCCAGTTAATTTCAAAGGAAATATCTTCAAAATTGAAAGAAGTCACCCAACAAATGTAATCTTCCCTTATCAGACCCATCATCAACTACAATGTCCCTTTTGGTATGTACAAACTCAAGCAAATCACTGGAAATCCCCCAAGATTTCTAACCAGGAAAATTAAAGGCTTTAAATTCTAATTATCCTGACAGATTAACATAACTTTCTGTATTCAGGCAGTCCCCGGGTTACAGACATACGACATGCGGACGACCCATAGATATGAACGGGCTGCTGCAATGTCAGAAATAATGTGAAAATGAATAAAAATATTTAAAGTTTCCCAAATCTTACCTTAAAATGAAGAATTTTGTTGTACTTTCCTTTTCCCTGTTTTCTCCATTCGTGAAGCTGCTTGCATGTCTTGTTAGAGCAGTTACATCCGCCTTCACGAAGAACAAGTGATCTGATTGGTTAAGAGATTGCTGTGTTGGTGATCTGATTGGTCAAGACTGCTGGCTTGTACAGTACACAGTATTGAAGCAGTTACTGTACTGTACAGTAGAATGAGCAAATGACATTGCAGCTCACTAGGGTCTAGGTGACAATAGGAGGTCTGGGAGAGGTCTTAAAGTTCAGGAAAGAGTGGATAACATTCATGGGTGATGCCTGTAGTACAGAAATGTGAGGCAAAGCTTAAAAAGAGGTAAGTTTAACAGATTTATTTTGTCTGGAACGTTCTACTGTACTGTGCTGTATTTCAGTACAGTGCAGTAGAAGATTCCATGTATGCGCTTCGACTTACATACAAATTTAACTTAAGGACAGAGTGAAAACTGGATCTTGTCCTTAACCTGGGGACTGCCTACATTCAGTGGTCTGTTGCCTGCACCAAGGTAACCTGTGTCTTGCATTTCAAGCCACAAACCAAACCTATTTGACCTTCTACTTCTTTGTATAAACAGGAGGTCTACAAACACCTGCTCTACGGACCCAAATCTACACCAACAAATAAACAGGACTGGCTGGAAGGATAGGTTCCTAGTCTAGACAATAGCAATATGTCACTATTATAAGTCAAAAAGGTACTATTTCATTTACGTCCGTTCTTGATGACTGGAAAGGTAGACACAAATTTACACCAGGGTTATCATGTATGGATTTGCTCAACTTGGGTGGTGAGCACTATTAAGTGCTTGAAAAGGGTGGCAAGAACATTTTAGTGTATGTATTTAAAAGAATACATGGCTAGGTATCTTATGGTCCTTGTGCCTGCTTGACTAGTATTGTTCCTATGTTCCTATGAGTAGTTTACAGCCGTTTCCATCTGCACAGGTACCAAGGTACATAATGACACGTTTCTGACATCACAACCAGGGTAAGTGGCCATGTCACTGGAGGCAGAGATGGGTACCTTGTGGCAAGGAAAATTATGCATCAAAGACAATGTCCTCTGGTGACAGGGAGTGGGTGGCACTGTAGGACCATGACTGTGAGGATGCACCACTACATGACATTATCTAGGGCTACTGTGCTGGCTTGATGTAGCAAGACTAGAAACCATTACGGCAGGGATGTTTTGATACTGTGAGAATGAATTATGTAAAGAACCTGCTGGAGAAATGTCCTTCCCCTGGGGGCTGGCAGGTTTCCCCCATGACAACGGGTGGTGGACTGAGACACTCTTAAGACATACAGCTGCAGACTCTGTACATGTGATGACCTCCTGTTATGACCACAGATAACACAGCTGGGCAGGGCAGTGATGGTGGCACTTGCTATACTCTACATAGAGGTGGATATGGCAGCAATGTGTGCTACTATAGTGGTCATCAGACTTAGTATAACATCATCTTTGGTCTTCATGGCCTATCTAAGGCATCAGCAATACTGGATAACATCCTCACAGAAGCCATGCGCCATACCAATCATCTCCATCTTGGCATGGGTAGTAGTAGACTAACTGGGTGATAGCAGTAAGCATCTGCTGACTGAGCCCTAGTGTCCCCTGCATATCAGAGAGGATTCTGACATGTAATGGTACTAGGAAGCCCTGACACACTGCTCTATGGTGGATATACATACATACATTGGATACACTGTGTACCACTACTGCTGTAACTACACTGTTTTGTCTTGTACTGACTACAGTGCTCTTACTCAAGGGAAAGGCCCCCTGATTAGGAAGGTCAAGGATCATGTTGTATATCCTCCAGACCAGGGTAGGTGTATCCAACACCTTCTTCCTGAACAGGTGGAAGACCAGCCAGGAGGGAGAAGACCGTGCCTGTGTGTCACATGACTGATATACAATGTGTGTTTCTCATACCTCTCAACCTGTTACAACAAGAAATCTGGACAAAGCCATAATTAAAAGCAAATTAGCAAAGGCCTAAAAATAGGGACAATTTTAAAATAATGCTCTTACAAGCTTAGAAAGTTGATAGAATAACAGGTTCTGCATCAGCATAAATTTTCCTGAAGGGTACGAAGTCTGAAACTAAATGCCACTAATTTGCCAGAAAATCACAACTTTATGAAAAACGGACCAAAATATGAGGCAGAAATCTGGACACTCTGCCAAAACCTGTACAGTTGAGAGGTATGGCACTGTTTCTGCATCATTGTCATGCTATACATAGGTGGTAACATCAGCCTGTTCTCCTTACCCAGCCTATATATTTGTCACAGTAGCTGTGGTCTGGCCTGTGGATATCCAAAACAAAAGAAAACTGTGTGAATATGAACAGCCATCTTACACATGAGGTTCTATGTTATACATAAAAAATAGCCACCAAGAAAGTGCAGACAGAACAGACACAAACAGTTTAGTTTCACTGCAATTTAAATCTACTTACAGAACACCGACTCAAAATAAGTTATAAATGTATTTGATTTATACCATATGAACACGATGAAATAAATTCTAGTCCCACTTCCATCTCACATTTCAGAAATGGATAAGCTGCGGTCTACATTAGGTAAAGACTTGACGGTTAACTTTTGTTAAATTTGGAATCATGAAAGCTAGTTGACTAATGCTACTTTATTAAATACTGAACCTTCAGATGTATTTTGTTCATGTTCTGTTATTTTCCTATGTCTACAAGGACCACACCACTATAAATACATAAACAGTCAGATACAGAAATATTCTCTTTTAAAGAATTTCATTACTTATGCATGGCAAGGTCAAACTGTGAAAAAGCACAACACTCAGTTCCAGTGATTTCTTAATGTACCCAAATCCCACACCTTAACTTCTATATCAGAAATGGTTGACACACATGACAGGGAAACTTCTGTTGTGTATGCATTGTTATCGCCACAAATAAAGTGCTGGCATGTTGTGGAGCTGCGCTACTAAATCACACCCTGAACTGTTAAAATGTCAGACTTGAATTGTCCCGTGTGTAAAACCACACTACAGTGCATGTGAAGGGTCCTTGGCCACCCCTCAACCCCATCTCAGCCTGCAGCACAGATCCCCCTGTTTGTCAGTAGAGGTACTGCAGGCTACTGGCCTTTCCAGCACATATGGCCTACAATATTAATGCTGGTATGCAGGTGGAGCATTTGAATGTGACACACTATTACTTACATATTTAAAAAACGGTGTTTTTCATCAATGTAAAATTTCAAGCCTTACTGTTTTGCAAGCTTGAGTCATGTTACTGAATTGGGCATAGGGCTGTGAAATTCCTCTTCAACCTACACAACTTGAGAAATCTCATAGCCCTATTTTGGAATCAGGCATGGTGTTGCAAGTGTAACCTGGAATCAAACCCATTGTTTAATCATGTAAAACAGGCTAGGCATCTACAATATATTCCCTTTTGAAACCTTTCTGCTACATGAGGTTCAGTACTCAAATGCATGATAAACATGTCCTGGGAGCTTAGTAGTGACCAGATAGCCACAGTACATATGCAATGACAGGAAGGACACTGTTAACAAATGACCTTATGTAAGTAATCAGCTTAAATGTTATGGAAATGGCTGTTTTTTGATGAAATTAATTGGCAAAATATAAAATAAACATCAAGAAAGCAGAAGCTGCAGAGATTTAAGACTGCTTTGGACTAAACAAGGAGGTGAAGAAACATAGCAGGATACGTGAATTATACAAGTTTTTATCTGTACAAGTTATTATATTTTTTTCCCACAGGTAAAATGTTTCCGTAACATTAAAGCACTGCCCTAATGTATGTTTATACGTTTTTGGAATCAGGCATGGTGTTGCAAGTGTAACCTGGAATCCAACCCATTGTTTAATCATGTAAAACATAGTTAATATTGGTTCTCTTGTGACTCCACTCTACCCTTTTCTTTATTAAGTAACCAATGTACATAGAAAGACCTCATAGAACATTCTTTGTCATGCTGTATGCTAGCAAAATATCATCTGTATTATGCAAGTCTATATAGTACATTGCACCTTACTGTGACACATCTGAAGCTGAAAGACTGATAAGGGTCAGCAGTACAACAGATATGGAGAGCTTCTTAAAACAAAGAGGATACTAGTGTAGGTCAAATGTGGTGTGGTCCAGATAAGCATTCCTATTAAGACATTTTAGACATGTATACAGCACACTATGAAAGACCATGCCTGTTGGTTTGCCCAGTTTCAGAAGTCTTCCCTGAGTAAAATCTAGTTAACAAACATTTGTTATTTTCATAGATACTCTTCAAAGAGGTCTTATGTTACATAATTTCAGATGGAGTAGTGTTCCACTCCACTGTGTCAACATACTCAACCAGATTTACATTCCATTCAAGGCTGTCAAAAATATGCATTCACATTTTTATTATTCCCCTTCAGGCACACCACAGTAGACAAAACTTTCCAACATGAAAGGCACAGGGAACTAATCTAAGGGGGTGGTGAAAGCCAACACATTCCAGCTAGATTTATAAATGCCTTCGGGCAGATAGCTTAGTACCTACCTATGAACCTTTGAAGCTAAGAGCAGATCATTCATTCTCCAATTTCCTAATTTATTAAGTTTGTAGTCGTGGGAAAGCTGAATCTTATCCCAGTATTTAGTGGAGAAAAGGAAGTAAGGAAATCCCACCTGGAGCCTAACAGCATAAAGTACAAATGGAATGTGGGTGGGATCTCACCTGCAAACATTTGTGTTTCTCTAAGACCTGTAGTTATGGTGCCTATCTCCCACAAATACACTCTCTCTCTCTCTCTTTGAGATCCTTCTGTAGTTTTATGAGATGCTTCTGGATTAGTTTACACAGACATGACAGTGTGTCAGGCTGTGGGGCTGTTTACTCCACTACTGTGGTAACAAAATTAAAACTGAGTAGGTCTGGAACAAAACAAAAAAAGCTGCACAATGTAGCTAGGCATCTACAATATATTCCCTTTTGAAACCTTTCTGCTAAATGAGGTTCAGTACTCAAATGCATGACTAACTTGTCCTGGGAGCTTAGTAGTGACCAGATAGCCACAGTACATATGCAATGACAGGAAGGACACTGTCAACAAATGACCTTATATAAGTAATCAGCTTAAATGTTATGGAAAGGGTTGTTTTTTGATTAAATTAATTTGCCAAAATATAAAACAAACATCAAGAAAGCAGAAGCTGCATAGATTTAAGACTGCTTTGGACTAAACAGAGGTGAAGAAACATAGCAGGATACGTGAATTATACAAGTTTTCATCTGTACAATTTATCACATTTTTTCCCCACAGGTAAAATGTTTCAGTAACATTAAAGCGCTGCCCTAATCTATGTTTATACGTTTTTGAAATCAGGCATGGTGTTGCAAGTGTAACCTGGAATCCAACCCATTGTTTAATCATGTAAAGCATAGTTAATATTGGTTCTCTTGTGACTCTACCCTTTTCATTATTAAGTAACCAATGTACATAGAAAGACCTCATAGAACATTCTTTGTCATGCTGTATGCTAGCAAAATATTGCCTGTGTTATGCAAGTTTATATAGTACATTGCACCTTACTGTGACACATCTGAAGCTGAAAGACTGATAAGGGTCAGCAGTAGGGCAGACATGGAGATCCCACTCAGTAAAACACCCCTTAACACAGACAAATAGCATACTGGTGTAGGCCAAAAGTGGTGCGGTCGGGATAAGTATACTTTAAAATGGTATCACATCACATGCTGACAAAATGCAGCTCCCTCTAATTAAGTCACAACTTTCCCCATATTGCCAGAAAAGTAATCAGCGGTGCAAGGGATTGATAAGAAGAAAAAGTGTTAGCATATTATAGTGTATCACAGTGTTTACTATGCAAGTTCTAACTCAAGATGTTGAGCTTCTTTGTTTAAACAAAAGAATTCAGTAAAATATGGTAAGGAAAAGTAACTGAAAAGATGAATGGATAGCAATATAAAATAACTTTTTTAACTGAGCCAAAATCTCTTTAATCTGATAAGAAATGAGAAATACTTCAGCTGCAGTGGGGAAAGGGGGCATTGTTAGTTGACTCTGAATAGTCTAAAGAAGTTGATGGTGCTGAACTTCTGGCTAAGAAAATTAGAAGAATAGAAAAAGAAAAATATTAATGCTGTTACCTTGCTTAGATGACCGTCTCTTGACAAGAACACAGTACACTACAGAGGTAAATGGCAGGTATCATTCTATGGTATGCCAGTCAAGTGCTAAGTGCCATTACATACGCTTCTATAAGTATGCCCCATTGTTGCATCGTTTGAAAACTGTAGTGTGTTAATTTTGTTGCCACTCTTCTCATATTAGGCTTTATCTATTACCAATAACTGTTTTTTTGCACTCAGCTAGTCACATTCCAACTAATTTTATTGGCACTTTTCTCATATTGGGCTTTATCCATCATCATTATTAACTTCCAATTTATTTGGTGAAATACTAGTCCATCAGGTTCCTTAGACTAAGTACAAGTATAGTAATGACGATGGGAAAGTAGGGAAAATAATTACCTGGCATGAAAATGCAGGTCTTTAAGCCTTTTAAGCCATGTGTGAAAAGCAATAAACATACTACAAAATGGATAAGAAAATGTAATTACACAAGCACATGTGTAATTCAACATGCTTACACCAACGCACCTTGAAAGGAACACAAACTTTTATAACTAATGTAACAGTGGCATTTATTTCCTAAGTACCAAGAAGATGACGTGTATCACGTTACATATCTTGACTTCTCCACAGAACTAAGTAGAACGGAACATCATATTTTAATACTAAAATAAGCAGTTCTAGAAATCAAGTTTTAAGTTATATAGTGGGGTGCAAGCTTCTATAATGAAAATGGCACAAAAAGTTACTGTTAAAGAGACTAGCTCAGAAGCATCAGAGAAAACACTTTTGAGCCTGTAATTACTTTCACTGTATACAAATGATACAGATATTTGTTTCTGTTAAATATGCTGACGTCTTAGAAGCATTATCACTTTATACTGTGTTTTGCTGTCAGAAAACAAAAAAAAATCACAGAGGAAAGAATGAACATTTTTGTTGGTGACGTTTTAATACATAAGAACTTGATTTCTCGTAAATGCTGTGCTTTGGTTTTTGGTCATGGAAGTGATTCTAATTTTTTGTTTTATATCTTTCCCCTGTATTTCTAAGTTTGTGTGACTTCCAAATTAGCATGCAGAGATCAGGGTTTGGGAGAAGCACCCCCATACTGGGAGTATGCACGAATGCAAATCCAACCCTTGCGAATACAATTATTCAAAAGTGTAATGTGACATTTTTGTAACAATCATTTGAATTGTGACTTGGTTACATACTATAGTTATGATTTTTTGTTGTGTGTGTGCTCAGCAAAGCGAGCTGAAATTAATCTATGCAAATCCACTGCCCATTAAAGTAGCACAAATTAAGCCACCAACTACTAAATCACCATTTGGAATTATTTGGCTGTTGTAAGCAGAGGGGCTGTCTCATAAGACTTATATTTAAATAACAATTGGGAAACTGACAGAACTGGGCACATGGATAGACAACAATACAAGTTTTTCCATTACAGTGACATTAGGATTAGTGTTTTCATAACGATGAACCAATACAACCAACCAGGGTTCCATAATGATGAGCCAATACAACCAACACTAATCTTAGTAGTTGGCACTGGAGTGTTCTCGACACTGTTTTCCCTGGTTGGTAGTACTGGACCATTGCAATGACAATTTGTGTAGAATCTTCAAGGATTGTGGCCTTGGTAATAAGATTCATATATTCAAGGGGTCTAGAAGTTTTACTTCCCTTGTTCAGCTTTCTTGTTAGAAACAAATTGGAAGACAGCGTTGGCTATATGCAAACCATATAATAAATAAATTGATCTTCAGGCTTGAGAACATACAGAGAATATTTATAAGAAATTAGGAGTAATGCAAGGATGAGGCTGTGCTGAAAGGTTAAATTTATCAGGAGTCTTCTCTAGTTTATAAAATTAAGACAGACTTGATTGTTCTGTTCAAAACATGCCAGGATGAAATTTATGTATTTATTTGCTTGCATTTGTTTGAACCTGAGTACAACAGTTATTCTCATACATCTTTTTCAGACTCGGAGTAGAAAAGTGGGTTGCTCAGAGTCACTCAGTGGGCAAACAGAAGCTGAAGAAATCAGCCAATAAAATTCTGGTAAAGAATGAGAAATATTACCTTCTCACTTGTGCTCATTGTGAAGGCTGCTAGCCTAGCTAGATACAATTTTATAGATAATTCTGCCATTTGTAAATATTAATGAAAACCACAGGCTTGTTGTCTTAAATGGTATAAATAGTGTTACCTGTAGAACTGGAAAATAATGTAACAACAGTACACTCTACTGACCAAGTGAAGCATGTTGTGACCCTTTGATGTAAACAGGGCTCCAGCTAGTCTAGATGAAGGAATTCTTGCTATTGTTTTAAGGCCAGAATTTGCATGCATAAATTTCCTTAATGGCTTTGCTTCCTGACCTGGTGTGAGCTTACTAAAGAATGTAGCCTGTTAGCCTGGGAACCCCCGGAAAGTGTGAAGAATGATGTAATGTGAACCAGGAATGTGATTTTAAAAACAGAGAGAATCAGATAGCATTAATCATTTTTGCCTTGGCCATCCAGCTCATCAGCACTCTGTCTGTTTTCTTTATGTAAGTTATCTTAGACTTGTGTTTTCTTTTAGAAATAGCTAGAAACTAGAAATATCAGACTAAGTGTTTTTCTGTGATGTCAGAATTGTACTACTGAATTATTTTAAGTATTTCTCTGTGATCTCTGAACTCTTGACTAGCACTGTGTAGTAAGTAGTATTGTCTTGTGCTTTTATTACTTATTATTAAATATTTTAAAACCTTTCAACTGTGGCTGTTTTGTGTAGAGATAAGTTAAGGTCTAAGAGTACATTGCATATTTACAGCAATTACTATACCAAGTCACTCTAATAAGCCTTAACTGTTTAGTTATACTACCAATTGGATAATAACATTGCACAGTAATAACTGGACACCCTTTTAAGGGCCTTTGAGTAGCTGATAAATATTAGCTGGGTGGTGGCAGACGGTACTACCGTATAGTCTGGGTAATAGTGGCACAGCCGGAGAACCTGTGCCAGCCTTTTCCAGGAGTGTCTGTGTGGTTCTATAAACTCTTATCTCAAAATGTGTGTGTGTGTCAGCTACTTGGGCAGGGACACAAAGCACTGGTTGGACAGAGAGGGTGCTAGAGGTTTTAGCTTGACCAGCTAGGCTGAGATCTGGACCCTATAGCTGTGCCAGTGGGGAGTCTTATTGGAGACCTTGGGAGCAAGGGAGCGACCAGCCCCGGACTGACTGTGATCTCTGTGTGCTCTTAAGGGAAATTGCACTTTACTGTGTGTATTTGTTATCCTTTCCTCATATATGATCTGGTGTTAGTGGCGAGGATTGAGGCTCCCTGATTGCTAGGCCAGGGCACGGGTGTTACAGTAGCAGTGAGACTGAAGGTGAGCCACAGCTGCTTGTGGGGACTGATGTTCCCTTGGACAGAGTGACTGCAAGGGCAGAGGTGAGTGGTAGTACCCAAGCTGACAGTGATGAACTATTGTCAGAGAACACCAGACTTCCTGTGGAAGGGGAGGTGGGAAGGGTTACAAAGAGACAGGCTCAGCTCTCAGACCCTACATTACAAGGCCTGACAGAGGTAGCTAGTGAGGCATCTGATTCTCAAGGGGAAGGGGGAATATGTAAACTGGGACAAAAGGTTACTGTACAGAGAGTGGACCCTTGAGGGAGGGCTAGAGGGTGAGAGAATACAGCAGTTGGTAGTGCCCAGAGCCTACCGTCTGGCACTTCTAGCCATAGCCCATGATATTTCCTTTGCAGGTCGTATGGGTATAAAACGTACAGAGACTTATTATGCAGAACTTCTATTGGCCTGGAATTTCCAGAGATGTGACAGGGTACTGCAGGACCTGTGAGCAGTGCCAAAAGGTAGGCAAGGCAGGAGACAGGGTGAAAACTCCTTTGATGCCTTGGCCTGTGACTGAGGAGCCATTTCAGATGGCAGCTATGGATATTGTAGGGCCTCTGATTACCCCAAGTTCCCCAGGGAAAAAATATATCCTAGTGGTGGTAGATTATGCTACCAAATACCCCGAGGCAGTGGCTCTGTCCTCCACTGAGGCAGAAAAGGTGGCAAATGCTTTGTTTATATTTTCAGCAAGGTAGGTTTCCCAAAAGAAATAATGACTGATAGAGGTGCCAATTTCATGTCAGACCTGCTGGCTTGTCTGTGGAAGTACTGTGGGGTGAAGCACCTACAGACCACCCCCTACCATCCCCAGACTAATGGTCCTGTTGACAGGTTAAACTCTACACTCAAGACCACGCTACGGGCATTTGCAGATCAGGTTATGGGCATTTGCATATCAGGTTAAGAGGGAGTCGGACAAATATTTGCCCCATCTGTTGTTTACTTATAGAGAGGTGCCCCAGGAATCCACAGGTTTTTCACCCTTTAAGTTGCTGTATGGGCATATGGTGAGGGGACCTGTAAATTTAATTTGAGATGAGCGGGAGGGTGAGTGTGAATCCCACAAGGAGTCTCTTGTGGCATATGTCCTAAACCTCAGGATAAGGTTCAGGGAACTCATGGGCTTGGCCCAGGCGAACCTGGTAGAAGCCCAACAGCAGAAAAATGTCTGGTATGACAGGAATGTTCGAGCTAGAGAGTATGCTGTAGGGCAGCAGGTAATGGTTCTCATTCCTGTCAGACACAACAAGCTGCGTGCAGCTTGGGAGGGACCTTACAAGGGGGTAAGGAAGGTAGTGATGTTAACTATATGGTAGAACTGCTAGGCAGGAGGCAGGGCACAAATTGTACCATGTTAACATGATGAAAACTTACCATGGCAGGGAGGCCCATGTGCTGAGTATTTGCAGTGGACTGCAGGAGGAGTCTGAGGGAGATCTGGTGAGTGATCTCCTCAGTGAGACTTGGACAAACACCTCAGTGGAAGGGGTAGCAATGTCCCAGCAGCTATTTCCTACCCAAGTTCGAGAAATCCGAGCAGTGTTACAGGAGTTTGGGGACATGTTCAGTGGGGAACCAGGGTGCACCCACCTGATGCAGCGCCATGTGGATACAGGACCCCAAAGGCCTATTAGGCAGGCCACCTTATAGGGTGCCTGACAGAGTCAAACAGACTCTGAGGGAGTAGATACAGGAAATGTTGGAACTAGGGTTAATTAAGGAGTCCAGCAGTCCCTGTGCCTCCCCAGTGGTGCTAGTACTAAAGAAGGATGGCAGCACCAGGCTCTGTGCGGACTACAGGAAATTAAATATTCACACAGAGTCAGATACTTACCCCATGCCTAGAGCAGATGAAGCTCTAGAGCAGCTGGGTGGAGCTAAGTATCTTACCACCATTGATCTTCCCAAGGTTTACTGGCATATGCCCTTGACTCCCAGTGCTAGAGACAGGTCAGCCTTTGTCACTCCTTTTGGCTTGTATGAGTTCACAAAGATGCCCTTTGGGATGAAAAATGTCCCAGCAACTTTCCAGATGCTGGCAGATCATATCCTAGCAGGAGCAGCAGATGTTGCTCTTGCTTACCTAGAAGATATTGGCATCTACAGCCATTCCTGGCAAGAGCACCTTCAGCATGTCAGGGAGGTGCTGGGCAGACTACAGAGGGGAGGGCTGACCATCAAGCCCAGCAAATGTCAGGTGGGTATGACAGAGTTCTCCTACCTGGGAGATAGAGTGGGGAGTGGTAAGATCAGGCCAGAACTGGCAAAAGTGGAAGCCATTCAGGCATGGCCTGCACTTGTTACCAAAAAGCAGGTGAGGGCATTTTTAGGGACAGCAGGGTACTACAAAAAGTTTGTCTCCAGTTATAGTACCATAGCTGCTCCCCTCACAGACCTGACAAGGACAAATAGGCCAGATAAGGTAGTGTGGACCACAGCATGTGAGCAGGCATTCCACAAGCTTAAAGGAGCTTTGGGAGGGTCCTCTGTGTTAGCCAGTCCAGATTACAGCAAAGAATTTATTGTTCAGATGGATACTTCAAACCATGGGGTGGGGGCTGTACTTAGCCAGACGTCTTCAGAGGGAGAAGAGCACCCAGTAGTTTATCTCAGTTGTAGGCTCCAACCCAAGGAGGAATGCTATGCAGCAGTAAAAAATGAATGTCTAGCCATAAAGTGGGCATGGCAGAAACTTCAGCCTTATCTCTATGGATGGAAATTCACTGTATTTACAGTTCACAATCCCCTAACATAGCTACATCGAGCCAGCCAGCAAAATGCCAAGCTACTAAGGTGGATCCTAGGGTTGCAAGCATGTGATATGACAGTGCATCACTGCAGTGGGGTTAGCAATGCCAACAGAGATGGGCGTTCCAGACAGGGAATGGGGTAAGGTATTCCCAGATAGGCTCAATCTTCTCATGCAACGTTTCTCAAGGGTCACATGAAAAACTAGCTTGAGTTCTCATAAGGGGGGGGGGGGGCTGTGAAGGCTGCCAGCTCAGTTAGCTGGAATTTTGTAAATAATTCTATGTTATTTGTGAATAGTAATGTGGTTTATATGCTTGTCTTGCAAATGTAAGAAAACTACATGCTATATGCAGAGCTTCAAGAATGTAACCACAGTGTACCCTACTGGAAAAGAACAGAGTTAACTTGTAAATTCTAAGAAAATAAGTGAATTGTTTACTATGGTGTTTATCTCAGCTAGGAGACAGAATGTCTGCAGCTAGAAATTCTTTCTATTATCTGGAAACAGAAATAATTATAGGTTTCAAAGATAAAAGTGTGTAACTGTTTTACGACTTTTAGTTGCAAGGAAACTTCTAAAAGATAAATATTTTTGACACAGAGGTGCTACATTTTAAGTTTCTGTTAGCCTGGGACTTAAAGGCAGAGATGACAAAGAATGATGTAATCTGAGGTAACCCATGTTTGATAGCAATTTAAGAACTATCTCAGAGAGTGAGTCTGTGCATTTTGTATCTTGTCTTGGATCTAGAAACATCCTCTCACCAGCACTTCTGCCTTGCTAATAGCAAGTACTAGATTACAGTGATTTCTCTTAGAGATAGATGGGGAATATAGCAAGATTACTTTAGATGTTTTCTGTATTGATGTGAGACTGCCCTGCAATGTTGTTTTAAAATATTTCCTATGATTCTGAACTCTGTTGTCACTGTGTTGAGATACTGAGTATTGTCTTGTGCTTTTATTATTTATTATTAAATGTATTTAAACATGCTAATTGTGGCTGGTTTGTTTAAAGATATTTAAGCTCTTAGAGGACTTGCATATGTATTTGGTGACACTGTACAGGCCACTCTTCAATAGCCTCACTGTTGGTCACACCATTTGGATAATAGTAACATTACACATTAGAATTGGTCACCCTTTGGGAAGGGCCTTATAGTAAGAGTGGTTGGTGGCAGTGATTACTACCTTACCATCTGCGCAGAAGGGGGCATATCTAGTGAACCTGTGCCAGCCTTCCCCAGGAATGTCTGTGGGTTTGTATATAAATCAAATCTGAAAGTGTGTATGGGTCAGCTACCTGGGTAGGGACACGAAGCACTGGTTGGACAGACAGGGTGCTGGGGGTTTTGGCTTGACCACTCTGCTGAGATTGTAACCCTATAGCTGTGCCATATTGGGGATCTGGAGAGAGGGAGAGCGAAACCAGTCCCAGACTGACTGTGATCTCTGTGTGCTCTTAAGGGAAATTGTACTTTCCTGTGTGTGTAGTTGTCATCCTCCCAATGTGCACGTCCCTCACTGGTGTTAGTGATGAGGAATGAGGCTCCTTGATTACTGGGCCAGTGCAGGAGTATCACAATGGCTATGACGGGAACAGGGAACAGATCACAAAGCAAATGGTCCTAGCAATACATTAGCAGACTTTCAATTTTAGTCAAAGGGTGGTCATCAGTAAAGTTTTAGAGACCATCCTGCTTTGGAGACAAAACACCACAAATGTCAAAGTAAAACTAGCAGTCAAATCAGGTGAGGAACACTGCGTTCGGACTCAGCATAAGGAATCCCTTTCTGTAGTTACACTGTGCTGGTCTGATAATGAGTGGGGTTACGATAGTACCAGTGAACAATTCTACAGCTAATCTGTGAAGAAAGCAGTTGAAAACTCAGTACGTCAAGCAAGTACGGCAAGTAAGGCAACTGACTAATTTTCATATAAGCTTAGTCAACTAAACGGCAGGAAATAAATGGATAGAAAATGAAGGTTTGCTGATACATTTAATGTTTTTTATGTGAGATGTGATCTTAGCTAAATGGTGGCCAGGAAACTACAGTCACTCTTTTCTAACAGCAGTCGACAAAAGTGTAATGTGAGCATTCATAAGTATTCTCTCCCAGGGGTAATGGGAAAGGGAGTTGCAGCAAGGGGTTCACACTATGAAAGACTGAATGAAAAAAACAGATGAAAGTCACCGGTCATAAATGGAGAAAACACAATGGTAAAAATTTAAACTGTAAACATTTTTAGAAGAGATGCAATGTCTAAGTACCCCCAATATAGTGGGAAAGCTCCCCACAGCCCAAACATATATATAACATCTCCACTGTTGCACAAACATGAAGAAGGGACAATCTCGCAAAACCAAGAACACTGCTGGTACACAAGCAGAAGTCACACCAGCAGAGTCCTTGACATTTTGATCATCAGGGTATTGTGGTTCACGCATCTGACACTGGGAATACGAACTCAGTACCCTGTAGAGAAGCTGCGGCAAGGGCTGCAATACTCCTTTCACAGGCAACAGAAAGTAAATACTAGTGCTCAAGCCAATGTTTTCTGAATGCAACACATTCAGAGCAAAAACTGAGACTTCTGTCATTTTATTCTATTCTAGCCATCCTATTAGTACAAACAATTCTGAAAAGCAAATAATATGACTACCAACTAAAGGTTTACCCACAGTTTGCCACTATAAAGCAATTTAAAGTATTAAATCCCAGCAAGTACTCAAAATGATGAAAGAGACATTCATTTACCAGTAGAAAGGATAAAATGCCATGACATGCAGATCGGTTAGAAGAAATGCTGGCAGCAGTACTTACAGGCCATGTCCATCTAGAATTTATACCTTGAATGAGGGCTGCTGCCATGAAGTTTTGCAAAAAGAGTACTCAAGCATGAAGACCTCCAATGAATCTTTATTCTGCCAAAATGGTATCCAGACAGTATACTTGCTGCAGCAATAACAACATACTAAATGAAATAAAGATACCACAGGGCTTCATATCTGACCATCCCTCCAAACCTAAACAAAGAGTTTAGATAAAATCATTTACCAGCAGCTTGCAGTGTGGATTCAATGGTACTTCCCACAGTCTGATACTTACCAATGGAAACACCACAATGTGAGCCACACAGATTAATGTTGCTTTCAGATATAGCTGCCATTCGGATCTGGTCATAAGCTCGACTGAAAAATGTAGCAAATGTGCTGGCAAATGCAATAGTCCTGTTGCGTGTTGCACAGCCCACAGCAACACTGACCTAAGAAACAATAAGTAGGTACCAGTAAGTGTGCATACTTCTATCAAACATTTAAAAATTCATCACATGCTTTTAGTGATTGCAATATCAATAATTCCAGTCCAGTTGTGGATATTCAGAGTGGAGAAGCAGAAACTCAAGTTAGAGTTCACTGACCCAACAATCGCAGCAAAATGTTTGTATGCTTCAGAGGGACAAATCAACAGTAGAATGAAACACTTCAGCAGACGACGGTGTCAAGGAACTTACCAATAAAATGTAAAATAGGTGACAGAAGAAACAGTAGCAGGGCTCGCATCTCCTCCATCGACATACCATCACAGCAACAACTAACTTTTTTATTGAACTGCTACTTTTGCATGACAGTAGCCATCAAAGGGCTCAAAAGTAGATTATTCCTAGTTAAAGGAGGGAGAAATTCGTCTGAATGTATCTGAGGAAAAGACGGCGGGCAGACAACTTCCAGTGGAAATGAAAAGAGTAGGGGCTAGTGCAGCTGTGATAAGTACAAAAAATAGGCTGCAAAAGCAGTAGTGCTTTCATGACTTTTACAATGGCTGATGTTAACTGAAATAAAAGCAGGCATGCTGTTCCTGCTTAGAATAGCATATTTCCCTCTATGCCAGATCACAGCACAACTCTGTACCAATAGATTTTTAACACAGCATGTCCATTTTTTTAAATTCAGAAACAGCTCTCAGAATCAAGGCTATCCCATTTAGTTTTTTCCTTCATCTGACTTACTCCATGTTACTTGTGCATTAACACAAGGCACAGTATATGCAGTGAACTGAGTGGACCCAATGACCAGAAGTGCTCTAAAAAGTACTGATTAAGAAGGAAAAAATCAGCCAAAATGGCATGTGGTGGACCAGCATGAATCAGTTAATAAACTGCAGCAAAACCAGAAAGATATTCATCAAAGATGAGTAATGCGTAATGCAACCATACAGTAGAAGAAAGCAAATTCTTTACTGAATGTAATAGACACACAACTAAAACATGTGCTAAGGAACGTTTGCCTACATGGCACACCACATTCTTAACAGCAGAGACAAAATGCCCTGAAAAAGTATAAATATTGTATAATTAAGCATGTTCCATCTGCTACCACAATCATGACAAACATTCACCTATAAGGTGTCCAAAACAGAAACTTCAAATCATCTGGGAGCATAACATAAGCTTTCTAAAGTTTCCCTTGTAACTGTAAAGATGCCTAGTAATGTCTGCAAATGTTACCAGTGGGTCTCTCAGCCGGTTCCCCTTCATATGACTGAATTCACATAAGCCTTTGAAACTCATAAGCCTGAAAACAAAAGCCTGAAAAGTCAAAAGCCTGAAACTCAAAAGCCTGAAAACACAAAAAATACACATACTGTCTTTAAACAATAGAAATCATATTACTTTCCACTAAGTATAAGTAGGGGGGCAAGCCCCCCCTGCACCCCCCATGTGGGGGGCTGTGCCCCCCACACCCCCTGCTACTTAAATATACCAACTCCAAGATTGCACTTAGTGTAATGCCCCCCTGCTTATACTTAGTGGAAATTAATATGGTTCCTGTTGTTTAAAGTCAGTATATGTATTTTTTGTGTTTTCATGCTATTGAGTTTCAGGCTTTTGACTTTTCAGGCTTTTGTTTTCAGGCTTTTGAAGTTTCAAGCTTTTGTAGTTTCAGTCATAGGAAGGGGAACCTCTCAGCCACGCAACTACAGCTTCAATAGTTTCAGAGTGCCTACAGAATACTACAATGGTTCTGGGAAATTTAACAGAAGCCACAGCAGACATTAACACTATCATAACACCTTCCCATTTTCTACAGAATGCTAGTTTGCTGAACTTAACAATGCAATCCCCAATTCTGTTTCCTGATAAGATACCATGAAGAAGTGATGACTTGCTGTTAGGTGCTTTTGAGTAACTAGTTTTTACTAAATAAAAACACTTGTGTAACAGAAAGGTTAGATAAACAAGAAAACAGGAACTGCTTCTCTAATCTTACACTTTGGAGACTGCCTGAAAGACCAGAACACCCGAATATTTTTCAGTTCCTTTTGCACTGGCTAATCAATTTGTTGCACAGCCCCAAATTTGTTAACGCCTGAAAAAAAACAGAATGCCAGAACATCTTTCCTTTCCTTCCACACTGGCTAACCAGTTTGTAGCACACCCCATGTTTGCTAATGTTACTAGTGAAAGGATACATTGTGCTTCATCAGAAAAAAAGTGATCAGTACTGGGAACCACGTCAAGCCTGTAGTGGTCAAGTTTCTGAATTTGTATGAAGAGGAAACTGTTAACAAATTTGGGGCTGTGCAACAAATTGGGTTACTGGAGTAGAGGGTGATCAGGTCTTGTAAGGCTGGAGTTTTGTCAGGTTGGTACAGTATTTGATGAGCTAGAAGTAGTTGGTTTATTGCTAAGGTGTTACGGAGTTCCAGCCAAGAAAGCTGTTTTAAGGCCTCTGACAGTGGTGGGTGCGGTAGGAGGAGTTTGTGGCAAATTTTGCTATTTTGTTGTAACATACTGATAGTTTGTTTAAATCGCTCTTGTTTAGATTAATTAGGACAGGAGAAGCATACAGTAAGGGAAGAGAAGACGGATATGAGCTACGGTAACTTTACTGTTTGCTGGTTAGGAAGTTTTTACATCTGTAAGTTTTTTTGTTGATTTTGGTTATTGTATGAGCTATTTGTTTGTTAAATTTCATATTACTGTCAATAATGACCACTAGTAATTTAGTTTGTGTGACAGGGGAATAAGGGGTATTATCTGATGGAGAAATGGAGAATGGGGGAGTAGGTGCTGCTGCTTTGGAAGGATGAAAGAGCATAAGTTGAGTCTTTTTAGGATTTAGTATTAGCTGGGAATTTGTAAGCCAGGTTTCGATGGATGGAAAGGCTTCTTGGACCTTGATTTGAAGCTTTTGGAGGGTGGGGGCAGAGCAGATTAAGGTAGAGTCATCAGCGTACTGAACCAGGTTTGCTAGAGGGACGGTTTTGTGAAGATTATTTGTAAATATAGTGAAAAGTAGGGGTCCTAGGACTGAACCTTGGGGTACTCCTAGTTTTACAGGAAGTAGGGGGGAAGGTTTTTTTTCCACTCAACAGCTTGTTTGTGTCGGGAGAGATTGTCTTGAAACCATAATAGAGTGGGGATAGTTAGTTTTGATTCTGAGAGTGATGCTATTAGTTTAGTATGGGAGATTGTATCAAACACATTTGATAAGTCAAGGAAAAAGTACAGTTTTGTACCTACCATAAATGTAGATGTTCGAGTGCTCATACAGCTGCAGTCATAACAGATGGCTGCCGTCAGGCGGGTCCTCGGTCGGCTGAATTCCAAAGTCTAGGTCCAGCGTCGGTTGTCGTCGCTTCCTCCCTGACGTCAGTGCAGCAGGGGTATAAAAGAGGTAGCCGACGCCATTTTCTTCAGTTTTTCTTGCCCCAGATGTCAGGTGCCCCCAGAAGGAAGGCAAACATAATGTTATGCAAAAATGCAATGCTGATAAATCAAAAACAGTAGTTGCAAGCAAATACACCATAAAAGAATACCCCAAAAGGTTATATGAAAAGGGTTTGTCATAAGGCCTGTCCTAAGAGGGGTTGGAGGGAGGGAAACCTGGACTGCAGCTGTATGAGCACTCGAACATCTACATTTATGGTAGGTACAAAACTGTACTATGTTCATCGTGCATACAGCTGCAGTCATAACAGATGGGTAGAATCCCAAAGCTAAGTAAGGGTGGTAGGCACTAAGTGGAACTAGGAGGGGCTAGGATGCCCTGCAGGACTGCTGTGGCAAAGCCCGCTCTAGATTTAGAGTATAGTGGGAGGTGATAGAGCTTGGAGAAAGTGTGCACTGAACTCCAGGTGGCTGCTTCCAAAATATCCTTGGTAGGGACCCCCCTGAGGAAGGCTGCAGAGGTAGTTGTGGCTCTGGTGGAGTGGGATCTGATGCATGCAGGCACAGTTTTTCCATGAAATGAGTAACAAAAGCATATGCAGTGGGCTATGCATTTTGAAATTGCCTGTTTGGAAATAGCCTTTCCTTGAGCACCTGCAGCAAAGGACACAAAGAGTTGCTCAGATTTCCTGAATGGCTTTGCTCTGTCCAAGTAGTAACGAAGTTGTCTATGAATGTCCAAGGAATGTAGTAGTTTTTCCCCTTTGCTTTGTGGATTAGGATAAAAGGTAGGTAAGTGGATAGTCTGATTCAAAGCTACACTGGATACTACCTTTGGCATAAGGGTAGGGTTGGTTCGTAAGGAAACTCTGTCCTGATGGAAAATGATGAATGGTTGCACAGCCATGAGGGCCTGTAGCTCCAAAACCATGCGAGCTGAGGTGATAGCCAGAAGAAAGACTGTTTTCCATGACAAGTACTGTAACTCTGATGAAGAAGCTGGCTCGAAGGGAGGAAGGGTCAGCTTTTCCAATATGAAGTTGAGGTCCCAAGCAGGGACTGGTAGTTTCCTTGGGGGTTTTATATTGTTTGCGCCTCTGAGGAACTGCCTTAAGAGAGGATGAGAGAATAAAGGAGGATCTGTGTTGTATTGTGCAGAAATGGCTGAAGTGTGGATCTTGATGGAGGAGAAGGAAAGTCCATTGTTTAACATCTCAGCTAGGTACTGTAAAATTTGAGGTATATTTATTACCCAAGGATTCTGTCCCTTCTTTTGATTCCAGGCACAAAATCGTTTCCATTTGGCGGAGTAGGCCTTTCTAGTGGAAGGTCTTCTGGCCTCCAAGATGACATCCTGCACCTCCTTGGAGAGGAGAAACTGTTGGGAAATCAAGGAATTCTCCATGCAGCTAGATTTAGAGTTTTGAGATGGCTGTGAAGGGTTTTGTAGTTGTGCTGGGACAACAGAAGAGGGACTAGAGGTAGGATCCATGCTGGGGAATGTGTCAGGCTCTTCAGGAGCGGATACCTTGGCCAGTCTGGAGCAATGAGAATCATTTTTGGCCTCTCTGCTCTGGCTTTTAATAGAACTTTGGGCAGCAGAGAAAGAGGCGGGAAGGCATAGACTGTCAATGTTGCCCAATTGAAAGAAAGTGTGTCCACTTTCCAGGCCTGTGGATGATAGGTCCTTGAACAAAATTTTTTCAACTGGCAATTTCTGTGGGTAGCAAAGAGATCTATGTCTGGCTGTCCCCATGCCTGAGTTATCTTTGTGAAAATTTGAGGATGCAACTTCCATTAGTGTGGATCTGTCATATTTCTGCTTAGGTTGTCTGCCAGTGTGTTTTCCTTCCCTGGCAGGAATTGTGCCTGCAGTTGAATTTTCAATTCCAGTGCTGTGTTCCACAGGGTCATGGCTTGCCTGCACAGGGGGTATGAATGAGTTCCCCCCTGTTTGTTTATGTACCACATCACTGTGGTGTTGTCTGTCCTTATCAATAGCTGGCCTGGATGCAGTAGGTCTTTGAAGGTCATTATAGCCTTTTGCACGGCTAGCATTTCCTTTTGGTTGATGTGAAGGAGCTTCTCTTTTTGTGCCCATTTTCCCTGAATGCACTGATCTGTCATGTGTGCTCCCCAGGTGTAGTCTGAGGCGTCTGTTGTGATGATTTGAGTTGCTTGAGGTACACAGAAAGGAAGACCTGTGTTTCTTTGGCAAGCTTGAGCCCACCACATAATTTCCTTTTGAAGGCATGGAATGAGTGGTATAATTGCTTCCAAGCTGTGGCTGTGTTGAGACCATAAGTTTTTTAGGTACCATTGAAGTTTCCTCATATGCAGCTTTGCACATGGGATTAGTAGGATGCAAAATGCCATGAATCCCAGAGCCTGCAGGACTTTCCTTGCAGTTAGCCTGGCGTAAGTTGCCATTTTTCTGAAGTATTGAGACAGTTGCCCTTGCTTGTCTGGTGCGAGGTAGGCCATCTGGGTGGTTGTATCCAAGCTGGCACCCAGGAAAATTATTTGTTGAGAGGTTATTAGTTTTGATTTCTTTTTGTTGACTGTGTATCCCAGGAAGTTCAACAGTTTTATTACAAATGCCAGGTGCTGCAGTAGTATGTCCTTGCTGTCCGCTTGGATCAGGCAGTCGTCCAGATATGGGTAGATTTGTATCCCTTGTAGTCTGCAGAAGGCGATTACTGATGCCAGGCATTTCGTAAACACTCTGGGTGCAGTAGATAAGCCAAAGGGCAATGCAGAGAATTGGTAATGGGTTGAACCTGCAAGAAATCTGAGGTATCTTCTGTAATCTTGTCTGATAGGGACATGCAGGTATGCCTCCTTGAGGTCCAGTGTTACCAGCCAAGACTCCTTGCCCAGCATGGGAAGAAGCTGCTGTAATGTGAGCATCTTGAATTTTGGCACCTGTAGATATGTGTTTAGGATGGATAGGTCTAAGATGGGTCTCCAATCTTTGTCTTTCCTTGGTACCAGGAATAGTCTGGAATAAAACCCTTGAGCTTGTTCTTTTGCAGGTACCTCTTGAATTGCTTTCATGTCCATGAGAGCTGAAATTTGTTTTTGTGCCTCTGCCCTTTGATTTTGTGGCAGGTTTGGCATGCCTCTCATTTTTGGAAGGGTGTGAAAGTGGAACCTGTAGCCTCTGTCTATAATGTCCAGAATCCATTTGTCTTTTGTAACAATATGCCAATTTTTTGAGAATAATGTCAGTTTTCCGCCCAAAGGTGTTGCCATTAAAGCTTTGCTTGGCAGGTGTAGGGGGAAGTCATTGTGTCTGTTTTCTAAAAGACTGTGATCTATCTTCTCCACCTTTTGGGGTTGGTGCTTGCCACTGTCTGGCTCTGAAAGATCCTTGAGGTTGCCCTCTACCCCTTGGATACCTGTATCTGCCCCTTTGAGGTCTGTCCGTGGCTGGAAAGGACCAATTTTTTGAAGGCCAGTTTCTGTTGAAACGTGGAGGCTGTACTTGCAGGAAATCTTTCACTGTTTGCATTGATTTCGCTTTTTCCTCCATTTTCTTTAGCACCTCCTCTGCTTTAACACCAAACAATACATCTTTTTGAAGAGGTGCATCTAATAATTTAGCTTTGACATGATCTGGTAAGGTTTGCTCTTTGAGCTAAGCATGCCTACGTATAACCCCGTAACAGCAGCTCTACATGAGGCCTCTAAAGCATCAAAACCACACTGCAAGGTATGTTTACCCACTTGCTCTGCACCATGCAACAAATCCTGCAACTCTTTTAAATCTGGTTGTTCTGGTTGTGTCATCTTGCTTTTCAGCTGAGATATCAAAAACTGTTGATACTTTAACATATGGAACTGACAGTTTAATGCCCTCATGGTTAAAGTGGCTGAGGTGTACACCTTCCCCCCCACCTTTCTAAAGATCTGGAATCTCTCTCTGAAGGTAATGGGTTTTTAGCAGTAGAGGCCTTAATTCCCTTGGGACCCTGTGAAATAGTTTCTGGGTCAGCAGTATGGCTTTTATATAGGAACTGGTGAGAATCAGGAACCCGGTAATACCTGTCTGGTTTAACAGGAGCTGGAGGCAAAGAATCAGGATTAAGGCTGGCTTCTGTGTACACATCATCCAATATATCTAAAACAGGAGGGATAGCCAGAGGCCTATGCTGGGGGAGCAGAAGAAATTCCCTGAGCCTTTTCTTGGAATCTGAGTAATCTTGGCCTTCCCAGTGAAAGTGTCCCCTCAATGTATGCAGGGTTTCCCCAAAAGAGAAGTCCTCAGGGGGGGAGACAGAGGGAATAGACTCCTCTGCATCAGAGTCTTCGAAAGGAGAATAGGCACAATCCTGATCCTCAGATAGTTCTGAGGTAATAGAAGCTTGATCTGAGGAAGGGTAGTCTTCCTCTAATCTGGGCCTTTTGTCAGAGGGGGGTTGAGAACCCCTGATAAGAGTAATCAAATCCTCAGCCATTTTAAGCATCTGTTTTTTAGGCATGGTGCCTCGAGAGGGTGCTTGAGGAACCTGTTTTTTGGTTTTCATGGCTGTTTTAGATTTAGTGAAGGCTTTAATAGAGAAGGAGGAAGGCCTGAAGACCCCTTGAGAAATGGCAGGCCTGTCTAAATTCTGAGTTTCCCCGCCAGGAGTGGCGTCGGTATCTGTAGTAGGAATGGGGGCCGAGGAGCCTGCGACCTCGGGTACTGAAGACACCGGTAATGCATTGTCATCGGTACTCAGGGGCTGCGTAAGCGCCTCGCTGAGTACCGGAGAACCGGTAGTCGGCCTTAGTGTGGTATCAGTAGGTGGTGCGGACCTCGTATGCCGGTCCTTATCTTTGCGTTTTTTGCTCAAAACTGGAGTCGGAGTATCCGACGACATAATATAATTACATTTTTTGCCAAAAAAGTGAAGGGCGAACTCCGCCTGACGCTTAATAGTGCGCTTGTTGAGTCTAACACAAAAACGTCAGGCCGAGACGTCGTGGTCTGGGCCTAAGCAAGGTATACAGTAAGAGTGGAAATCCTTATGTGGTATTTGCTTCCCACATGAAATGCAATTATTAACTTTGTCTGACATCGGTCTGAGGCAAGAAAAGTTTCCCCAACGGGGTACTTAGCTTTCAAGAAGACTTCGGCTGAAATACTTTCGTAAATTTCAGGAGCTGGCCGACCGGCACTTGCGAACTGCTTCTGCTTCGGGCACCGCGCGGCAAGAAAGACTGAAGAAAATGGCGTCGGCTGCCTCTTTTATACCCCTGCTGCACTGACGTCAGGGAGGAAGCGACGACAACCGATGCCGGACCTAGACTTTGGAATTCGGCCGACTGAGGACCCGCCTGACGGCAGGATAACCCATTTGTTATGACTGCAGCTGTATGCACGATGAACATCTGCATACACTAGTTGGCTGTTGTTGCATTGCATATTTACTAGGTTACTAAAATTGATGAGTGCAGTGGCAGTGCTATGGTTGGGACAGAATCCATGTTGAGTTTCGGCAAGAAGATTGTTGGAGAAGAGATGTGTTAGGACTTGGGTGTGGATATATTTTCCCAGTATTTTAGCCAGTGGGGAAAGTATAGCTATAGGGCGGTAATTTGTA
Organism: Protopterus annectens; assembly: GCF_019279795.1. Lineage (NCBI taxonomy): Eukaryota > Metazoa > Chordata > Ceratodontiformes > Protopteridae > Protopterus > Protopterus annectens. The sequence goes on from NC_056739.1 coordinate 1,599,799,655, forward strand.
GGGTCAGTGGAGTTGCCTCCTTTGTGTATCGGTATAATGTAGGAGATTTCCTGAGAAGTGGCACCTTTTGTTCTGAGATTGATCTGTTAATGATTATAGTGATTGGGTAGGAAATGGCTTTGGCGGCTATTTGTAGGAATTTGGCAGGTAGTTTGTCTACTGCTAAAGTGGTGGGTTTAAGTTTGGTTAGGTGTCTATAGATGGTGTAAGTTAGTACAGGTTGAAGGGTGAAGGAGTTAGCATTATTTGATGGGTTATATACTATAGTGGGGGTTGAAGAGTGTGGGGTCTGTTGACAGCTTTAATATAGAGTTGGTACAGAACTCATTGAATTGGGTGGCTGTGTTTATAGAGGTGGTGTCTATGTTTGGATAAGGAGTTGGTGATTTACCTGGTTGGAGAATACTGTTTATAGCAGCCCAGAACTTTTGTGGGTTGGTATTATGCTTAGCTTGAATTTCACTACAATATTTTTGTTTGTCTAGTCTGATTTGTTTGGTTTGATCGGGTATATGAAGGACTGAATGTGTTTTTATAATGTTTTTTCACATGTGATGAAGTCAGGGGATGAAAACACTAGAATTACATTGTGAAGCATTTAAGTGTTATAGTTTTGGAGCTTTTATTGTCATAAATAAAAAGTTTTCAGCCCGAAATTAAATTTCTCGTTCTTTCGGAAGACCTTCAGGATGCATTCGGTTTGGATTACTAGTTGTTTTGGTGCACCTTCTCTTTTTCCTTGGTTTCTAGTTTGATTTGTTTATTTACAGTGTTTCTCAGCTGTAAGAATGTTTGCTTATTAGTCAACAAATGACTGTTTTAAACCTTTTCAGCTCCCCCATCCTATGTCTTGAGACATACAGATACTGCATAACATAGCAACATTTTATACTGTGAGAAGTAGGCAGTTAATGCTATTTTGCAGTTGAAATGATCTGTACCTCACTTCTGCAGTTACCTCAGTGTTCTACTGCCATTCTAAAATGAAACAGAATAGTTTCTAATGGCATGCTAGATATGAGGAATGTAGTTATGTAAAATGGCTGTATTACCATTTACAGCCAATATATTACTGTTTCAGAAATACATTAAATCTTTTGGGGGTACTGTATGTAAACCAAGCAAAAAGCTGAATTTTCTAAGTCATCCTATACACAGATGCAATGCAGTACATTTTTTGACCAAGTTTCTACTGTCTTCCTGTTTAGTACAGCTATATCTGCCCTTAAATTAGCATATACTTCATACATTTTTGTAAGCATTATATTTTTTCTGTTCTTTCATTATTATTGCCTGGGGAAACAAGAAATACTTAAATGTGCCATTATCTCTTGCTTATATATGAGTGACTGATAATGCTGAGGTGGCTTGCAAAAACTCTGCACATAACACTCTGTTAGTTTATGTGTTAGTACAACAACTAAAGCAGCTACACTTTCAGACAACTACAGAATTTAGGCCTTTTGTGGTTCAGAGTGAGTTGTGTTATTTTAAGCGGGTCATTTTTTATAAGTGCGCTTCATAAGAATGATGTCATTATTTATTTTAAATATACACGTATACTCTCTTCATGAGGACTGATGGTTTACTGGGCTGTTAATGGATACTACTGGAAATTAACTTTCAGGATTATGATTGGGTGTATGATCAGAACCAACTTATCACATGTTCAAGACATGGCTGTCAAGAAATTCACCTCAACAGGGGAGGGAAGTAAAGCTCGATAGATGAATCTTGACATCCATGTTGAGAACACATAATAAGTAGCTATGACTGGAGACACCCACTTATAGATTGTTGTAGGGCATAATGTATTCTCTGCTCCATGTACTATCAGGTAAGGAAAAATGTGTAGGAATACAAAATGTTTTCCATCTTTAAAAAATGACTTAACACAAACCCACAGACAGTGCTCGTTAGCAAAATTTCTAATGTCACACTTTTTTGTATATAACTGCTTTTAAAGCTGTGAAATACTCTGCATGCTGTTTAGTGATGGCCATTATTGTGATCTAGCATGAGATAAGCGTTTAGCATTTCTGGAAGGTACTTAACACATTTCTTAAGTCATAAAGGTGCATAACACAGTTGCCTTTTTTGTGAATATGGAGCATAATTGCAGTGCTTCCTGCAGTGCAATTATTTAAGACACTCTTTTTGTTATGTGACAGCATGCTAGCATATGGCTTGACATTATTATTTGTTACACAGCAGGTCAGAGAATCAAAAATATATATATTTCTGTGATTTTTTTATATAACACGTGTTTTTCATCATTGTGGTACATTTGCCTACAGATACATACTGTTCTCTACAGGTTATATGTATGTATATTTGCCTACAGATACATACCTTTTTCTACAGGTTATATGTATGTAGATCTATATCTACAGTGGATATAAAAAGTTAACACACCTCTGTTAAAATGCCAGGTTTTTGTGATATAAAAAAATGAGACCACAATAAATAATTTCAAAACGTTTCCCACCTTTAATATGACATACAACCTGTACAATTCAAGGGTCTATATTAGATAATCGAAGTTACTGAACTTCGAATACGATATGATCAACAGCATATTGTCGAAGTCCAGTAACATTGAATACCTAATATAAACATTACAAAACGTCAGGAAACAAAACTACTTGCTGTAAGCAGGGGGACAAGCCCTCCTGCACCCCCCACCCCGCTACTTAAATATACCAACTCCGACACTGCACTACATTGAAGTAAACGGAAATCTCCCCTTACGGAGATTTCAATTTACTTCTTCGATGTTCTGCGGTTTCACTGTTGATGTGTCGACAATGTCAGATTCGACATTGTGATCATTCACGGATCCAATATAGACCCAAAAACAAATCTGTTAGGGGAAAAAATATACAAAATAAAAACTGTACAATAAGCTGGTTGCATAAGTGTGCACACCCTTAAACTAATACTTTGTTGAAGCACCTTTTGATTTAATTACAGCATTCAGTCTTCTTGGGTAGGAGTCTATCAGCATGGCACATCTTGACTTGGCAATATTTGCCACCTCTTCCTTGCAAAAGTGCTCCGAATCTGTCAGATTGCGAGGGCATCTCTTGTGCATAGTCCTCTTCAGGTCACCCCACAGATTTTCTATTGGATTTAGGTCTGAGCTCTGGCTGGGCCATTCCAAAATTTAAATTTTCTTCTGATGAAGCCATTCTTTTGTTGATTTGGCTGTATGCTTGGGGTCATTGTCATGTTGAATGGTGAAATTCCTCTTCATCTTCAGCTTTCTAGTAGACGCCTGAAGGTTTTGGGCCAAAAGTGACTGGTATTTGGAACTGTTCGTAATTCCCTCCATCTTGACTAAAGCCCCAGTTCCAGCTGAAGAAAAGCAATCCCAAAGCATGATACTGCCAACACCATGCTTAACCGTGGGGATGGTGTTCTTTTGGTGATGCAAAGTGTTGTTTTTGCGCCAAACGTACCTTTTGGAATTGTGGACAAAAAGTTCAACCTTGGTCTCATCAGACCATAACACATTTTCCTACATTCCTTTGGGAGTTGTATTGTTTTGCAAATTTTAGCCAGGCCTGGATGTTTTTCTGTGTTAGAAAAGGCTTCCGTCTTGCAACCCTACCCCACAGCCCAGACATATGGAGAATATGGGAGATTGTTGTCACATGTTGTACACAACCAGTACTTGCCAGAAATTCCTGCAGCTCCTTCAGTGTTGCTGTAGGTCTCTTGGCAGCCTCTCTGACCAGTTTTCATCCTGTCATTTCATCAATTTCGGAAGGACGTCCAGTTCTTTGCAATGTCACTGTTGTCCCATATTTTCTCCACTTTTTGATAACTGTCTTCACTGTGTTCCATGGTAAATCCAATGCTGTGGAAATTTTTTTGTTCCCTTCTCACATCTGATACCTTTCAACAATGAGATCCCTTTGATGCTTTGCAACTCTCTGCAAACCATGGCTTTTGCTGTAGCAGGCAACTGAGTAATGTCAAGAAAATCCTACTAGGACAGCTGAACTTTATTTGGGGTTAATCAGAGTCCCTTTAATTGATGGCAGGTGTGTACCCAAGAAGACTGAATGCTGTAATTAAATCAAAAGGTGCTTCAACAAAGTATTTGTTTAAGTGTGTGTACTCTTATGCAACCAACTTATTGTACATTTTTTATTTTTTATATTTTTCCCCCCTAAGAGATTTGTTTATTTTTCAATTGAATTGTACAGGTTATAGGTCATATTAAAGGTGGTAACTGGCATTTTAACAGGGGTGTGTAAGCTTTTTATATCCACTGCATCTATATATATATATATATATATATATATATATATATATATATATATACACATAGTATTCATTTTAAAGGTGCTTGTTTTGATGTGTATATTGGTAGGCTCCCCATCACACCTCTTGACACCGACGTACTACAACAGCAACAAATTAAATTTGATTTGCGGATTTAAACAGCAAGACCTATAATTTGCTGTTGTACTTTTAAAGTATTTATGCAGATGGATAAGCTACTGTATAACCCTGATCTGGAAGTCTGTTCCCCTGTCACCCTCAGTAGCCATATATCTTATAATCAAGGTTATTGCTCTTCAGAACAGAGGTAATACTCCAAGGTATCACAGCCTTGGACTTGTAACATCTCTCACTCATTTGCAATAACAGTCTCATTCTTCCAAGGCTCACAATTACAGTCCTTACAATTAGTGTGCAGACCTGTCTTGGTACACCCAACCCTGTTGCAGGCTTCCTCAGTTTGTTGTACCCCTGCAGTGTACCATGAATTCTTACCAATAACACTTATTATCACATAAATATTTTACACATAGGAATGACAGATGGGTCATTTAAAGACCAGACAGTGTCTTCCTAGGCTTTATTAAATCTACTCATGACATTTAGTAATTGCTTGCTATTATAAAACATAAATATACTGGTTGGAATTTGTATAGCATTAAATTATTTAATACTTTTTATATTGGCATTAGAACATTTGTTTAGGGATCCATAGCCTATTTATGCTCATAGCATTTCTGTATTTATTTTTAATTACATGCTACCCCTGCTCCAAACTGAAGAGCTGACTGGAGGGTGAGAATGATTTTCTTCAAGTCTCTGTTATTTTTCCCAGTTCAAATAAACTAGTTAGGGAAGAAATATGTAGGCTGAATGTTTAAACATTTATAATTCAAATGCTAAATTATTCTTCTCATATTTATATTCTGCATTAACGATGGTTATTTTAGTGCTTCTACTCAGTAATATATTCACTTCAGTTTTTTCCATCTGGATTCAATCTTTTAGACCGCTCCTACCTATTTGTTCAACCACATGTGAATCTGCCCCCAGACCAGGGGGAAATTAAATGCTGTTATATATCAGGCCCATTCTGAACCACATGATAAACCTTATTTTAGTGGACTGACCCTCAGGAAATATCAAATATAGCTCCCCCCTACTATCACTAGGGAACAGGTCCTTAATGCTCTCTCTAAGACCAAGGACACTGCATCAATGAGCCCAGACAATATCCAAGGATGCCTTCTAAATAGCATGAAACATGACCTATCAGGACCTTTGGAATTACTACTTAACTGTAGCCTCCCAACATGTTTCATGCCTCATGAATGGAGAATGGCAATAGTCATCCCTCTGCACAAAGGTGGGCCATCTACAGACTCATAAGTCTCACTAGTCTTACATGTAAAGCCATGAAAAGAATTATCATGGAGATGATGAACAGTGATATAGTAAACCTCCAGACACTGGACCCACCCCAGTTTGGTTTCGTCAAGGGCAGATCATGCCTACTCATCCTAGTGGACTTCTTTGAGAAGGTCACAAAAGCAATGGATGAGGGCAAAATTGTTCACACTGCCTACCTTAACCTGGCTAAGGCATTTGACGCAATACACCACTCGGGCATTGTTGACAAATTCAAGAGGTTAGGTACAAACTCGTATGTTACCCGGTGGCTAGCCAACTGGCTCACAGACAGAACCCAGGAAGTTAGAATTGGGGAGTCCACCTCTACAAAGAGGCTAGTCACAAGTGAAGTCCCTCAGGGATCAATCCTTGGAATGCTCCTTTTTGGCATTTACTTCTCAGTAAGCAAGTAAGGCAATTAGGTACTACAGCTTGTGGCAAATGTAGTATTTGCTAGTATGTAATCAAAGAATTTGATATTATTAATGGGGTTTCTTTTGAAACAAATGGAACATTTAATTGTTACACAGAGAGAGTTATATATGGTATGAGATGTGCATGTAACAAGTTTTATGTGGGAGAAACTAAGAGGTCTCTTGCATGTAGAATCAAAGAACATGTCAGAGACATAAAAATTATAAACAAACTAGTCCCATAGCATTGCATTTTAATAAGTTTCACAATGGTAGTCCAGATGGTCTAGCTGTGACGGTTTTAGATAGTGTAGGAGGTAAAATGTTTTTGAATGAACAACAAGTTAAATATATATTAAGAAAGAAAGAGTTGTGTTTGATTTTAAAATTTAATACATTAATTCCTAATGGGTTAAATTATGATTGTTCGTGGAAAAGTATGTTATAAGTATATTAGTCGTATGTATTATTGTAAGTATTATAACACTGTTTCTTTATTTTGTTAATTGATGTATTAGAAGGGTGTGTTTGTAGGAAGTATATAAGAGATATAAAAATGTATGAAAAGCTTTTACTCTGTTAAAGGCAAGTTTGCCGAGGCGCTAGAGAATTTACCTGTTGTGTACTTTATGTGGATTTATACTACGATTTTTTGCTATTCGAGTTCATTTTAGAATAAATTCTTGTTCCTCACGGAATTGGATTCCATTTTGTGGTGAAGCACTATTTAGATACCACTGTAGTTTCCTCATATGCAGTCTCGCATATGGAATTAGTAGAATGCAGGAAGCCATGAAGCCCAGGGCCTGCAGAATTTTTCTTGCAGGGAGCTGGGTCTTTGTTGCCATCATTTGAAAGTAATGAGTCAGTTGCCTTTGCTTGTCTGGCGTGAGATAAGCCATCTGGGCAGTTGTATTTAAACTTGCACCCAGGAATATTATCTCTTGAGAGGGCACTAGTTTTGATTTCTTTTCGTTTACTGTGTACCCTAGGCAAATTAATAATCTTTTTACAAACGCCAGATGCTTTAGTAGAATATCCTTGCTCTCTGCTTGAATAAGGCAGTCGTCCAAGTAGGGATATATCTGAATTCCTCTTTGTCTGCAAAATGCAATTACTGGTGCCAGGCATTTTGTGAAGACCCTGGGCGCAGTAGATAAGCCAAAGGGCAGTGCAGAGAATTGGTAATGCATTGAGCCAGCTATGAATCTGCGGTATCTTCTGCAAGATCGTCTGATTGGGACATGCAGGTATGCCTCCTTGAGGTCCAAAGTAACTAGCCAAGCCTTCTTGCCCAGCATGGGTAGAAGTTGCTGCAGTGTTAACATTTTGAACTTTGGAGCATCCAGGAAAGTGTTTAGGATTGACAAGTCCAGTATTGGTCTCCAGGCTTTGTCCTTTCTGGGAACCAGGAAGAGTCTTGAGTAAAATCCTTGTCCCTGTTCTTGCTGTGGTACTCTTTGAATATCTCCCATGTCCATGAGAGCAGCAATTTCCTTTTGTGCCTCTGCCCATTGGTTTTGTGGCAGGTCCGGCATACCTTTTGATTTTGGAAGAGTGTGAAAGTGGAACCTGTAACCCTGAGAAACTATATCCAGTACCCATTTGTCATGGGTGATTATGTGCCAATTTTGTGCGAAAAGTTCTAGCTTTCCCCCTATGGGTGGTGCCAACAGGTAAGTGCTTGGCCTTTGTAGAGGAAAGTCATTGGGACTGTTTTCTATAAGGTTGTGATTTGTCTTCTCCTCCTTTGGGGTCAGAAGCACCCCATTGCTTAGGTCTGTAGGAGCCTTGGGGCTGAGATCTGCCTCTTGGGCTTCTGTATCTGCCTCTTTGTGGCCTGTCTGACACTTGAAAGGACTAATTTTTAGAAGGCCAGTTTGTACTAAACCTAGGTGGTTGAACCTGTAAGAAATCCTTTACTGTCTGCATTGATTTTGCTTTATCATCCATTTTCTTTAACACCTCTTCTGCCTTAACACCAAACAAAGTATCATGATGTAATGGAGCATCCAATAATTTTACTTTAACATGTTCAGGTAAACTTTGTTCTTTCAACCAAGCATGCCTTTGAATGACAGAGTCTGTAACTGCGGCTCTGCAAGAAGCCTCTAATGAATCAAAACCACATTGCAGAGTATGCTTTCCCACTTGTTCAGCTGCATGCAATAATTCCTGCATTTCCTTACTGTCAGAATTCTCTGAATTTGTACACATTTCCTGTTTTAACAAAGACATGAGGTACTGTTGATATTTAAGCATGTGAAACTGGCAGTTTAAAGCCCTTACAGCTAAAGTAGCAGAGGTGTAAACTTTTTTCCCCCATCTATCCAGAGCTCTAGAATCCCTATCAGAGGGAACAGGGTTTTTAGCAGTGGAAGCCTTAACCCCTTTGGGACCCTGAGAAATTGTTTCAGGGTCAGCAGAAGGGTTTTTATAAAGAAATTTATGAGAGTCAGGGACCCTGTAATACCTATCTAGCTTGAGTGGTGCAGGGGGTAAAGAATCAGGAGACAGACTGGATTCAGAGAAAACATCATCAACTATATCAAGCACAGGGGGATAGCCAAGGGCCTGTGTTGAGGCAGTAAAAGAAAATCTCTGAGCCTTTTCTTGGATTCTGAATAATCCTGGCTCTCCCAGTGGAAATGTTCCCTCATGGTGTGCAGAGTTTCCCCAAAAGAGTAACACTCAGGTGGAGAGGCTGAAGGTATAGATTCTTCAGCATCAGAGTCGTCATAGGGAGGAAGAGAATAGCCCTGATCTGAAGAGGAATCAGAGGAAATAGAAACCTGGTCCGAGGAATCATAGTCAGTGTCTTGCCTAGGCCTTTTATCAGGAGGGGGATGGGAACCCCTGATCAAAGTAATTAAGTCTTCGGCCATTTTAAGCATCTGTTTCTTTGGCATGGTTGACTGTCCAGGAGAATGCTGTACTTGTTTCTTTGTCTTTAGTGGTGTCTTTGACTGTACTTTGGCTGCTACAGAGGATTTAATAGTAAGCTGTGAAGGTCTGAAAACACCCTCAGACGCCGATGCCTGCTCAGCGGCTCCGGATCCATCTGAGGGAATATTTTCTGTAGGCCAAATACCTTGAGTATCCAGAGGCCTAGTTGTCTCCACATGGGAGTTGGATATGGCCTGTGGCTCTGAGGTAGTGGGTGTCAGGGGCTGCGAAAGCGCCTCACTGAGAACCGGTGACTGGCCTAGAAGAGGCTTCGTTGTCGGTTTTGGACCTCGGATGCCTGTCCTTTTCCTTGTCTTTGCATTTTTTATGAATTCCGGTCGTCGGTTGTTCCGATGGCATTACATAGTTAAACCTTCGGCCAAAGTAATGTAATGCAAAATCAAACCGACGTTTAATAGTGCGTTTGTTGAATCTAGCACAAAACCGACAACTAGTAACGTTGTGGTCAGGGCCTAGGCAAGGAATACAGTAAGAATGAAAGTCCTTATGAGGTATTTGCTTCCCACAAGAAATACGATTGTTAACTTTTACTGACATCGGTCTGGAGCAAGAAAAAGTTTCCCCAATGGGGTACTTAGCTTTATTGAAGACTTTGGTTCTGAAACTCTATTTCGAAAATCTCAGGAGTCGGCCGACCGGCACTTGCGAACTGCTTCTGCTTCGGGCACCATGCGGCAAGAAAGACTGAAGAAAATGGCGTTGGTTGCATCTTTTATACCCCTGGCACACTGACGTCAGGGAAGAGGGGACAGCAACCGACGCCGGACCTAGACTTTGGAATTCGGGCCGACAGCGGGTAGCCTGCCAGCAGGATAACCCAAGTGTAATGACTGCAACAGTGAAACACGATGAACATCAAATCCGAGTTGACCCAGTAGTCAGAGACTTAGGCACACACATAGATAGTAATCTAGCCTTTGACCATCATGTGTCTACAGTGGTGAGGAAATCATTCTATATTCCACAACTTATAAACAAAGGTATGGCATCTAAGTCCAAGGAAGTCATTGTTCCACTGTATTCGGCATTCATCAGACCTATCATTGAGTACAATGCTCCCTTTCGTGTGTACCTAACCAGGCATATCCAGCAACTAGAATGTCCACAGAGGTTCTTACTAAAAGAATACAGGGTGTAAGTAAAATGTCCTATACAGATCACCTCAATGCCCTATCACTGTATTCTGTCTCCTACAGGTTTTTGAGGGGAGATTTATTCCTGGCATATAGGGCATTGTCAGACCCCACTCTGATGGACCCCCTGCACATCCGCAAAACAAATAGCACCATAATTACCCATTCTAAAGACTTAAACCTTGCCTGTGATATAAATAGGTCCTGTTGGAGAGATAGGTATGTATCCCAGAGACTATCGCATCTATGTAACAGGCTTCCTATCCATGTGAAGCAGAGTTCCTCCCTAATCCAATTCAGGTGCAACTTGGACAACTGGATGGGAAACCAGAAATTCATCCCTGGTTTGGCACCTGTGTTTCTAAAGGACACAGGTAACCTGTAAATGGTTCATCTCTTAAACTCTTGCTTACACTTATCAAGGGTATCAGAACTTGTCAGAGATTTGGGATGCATGGCTAGGTTTAAAACGGCCTTTGTCGTCATTAGCCTAGTAAACACCTATGAACCTGTACATACAGCTCTACAGATGAAACTTACCTGGTCTTACTGTTACCAAAGCAGGTTATTTCATCTACTTACAATGAGCTGGGTTTTTTTTTCAAGGTTTAAACTTTTTTTTCCATTAAGCATCTCTTGATAACTTTTTATATTGTTTGAACCAGATTATGGCCTATTGCTTTAGGAAATACTTACAATCTATGAATGTGAATAGTTTACTGGATTAGTTTTAGCAGTTTTCTAATGTTTGCCAGACTAAAATTAGTGTCACCTTTGTTACGTGTGCTTGTCTGTGAAGTTACCAATGTGAACACTTTGTTGCTGAATATTATTAGCATGCACGGTTCCTATTTTAGGTACCATTCATTACATGAGTAGTTTTATTTTGTAGTTTGTTACAGGCCTGTGTACATCTTCTCTGCTGCAAAGGTAATTCCTGCAAGTAATCTTCAAATATCCTAAATTCTATGAATCTAAGAGCTGCATTCATGAAGGTACCATAATGTGTACATGGCTATGTACACATCGTGGTACCTTTTTGATATTCAGCAAGCACCCTTATACAGTGCTGCATGGTCCTCCAACATGTAGACATGCAGCATCATGAATGACTAGTCCCATAGCCATACAGAACGCTAACGACTCATTCTGCAGGTATAGGCATATGATTAATAACCTTGTGCTCTCCCCTAAGAAATGCTTCTACGTGGCTGAGCAATTCTATAAAGCACTTGGCCATGTAGCTCAACACGGCCATACCCATCAAGTCACAGTAGCGAACATGGTGTATAACTACTGAACACAAAGGTAGATGGCGCGGAACCACTACACAAAAAAGGTTCCTTTAAAAGTGCCATAATTGCACCTACATCAAAATGGGGGTGGGAGGAGTACTGGACACCAGGGATTAATGTTTAAAGTTAATTACCAGAACTAATGTTATACATGGCTGGGGTAGGGTGGGATACACATGCTCCAGTGCCGAACTACACCAACATTATCACAAGTACTGGGGGTGGGGGATACATGCTCTACAGTGCTGTACTGGTACCAACGTTACTATGAGGATCAGGGAGTGGGGGATACACTGGACATCAAGGAAAATGCCATACAATGCCCTAAGACACAGAACAGCCTAATAGGGATTGGGGTTCGTTCCTTATATGTGGAAGGAACTGAAGCACTGGCACTTGTGGAAATGTTTCATATAATTCTCCCTTCCATTAAGTAAAGTATTTCTCACCTCACGTTTTTACCAACGCATCCATATTCTTTCCTTGGAGAAAACAGATTTTTTTTTTAAAAGGGAGGAAACATTGTATTCCATTCTCAACACCAGAAGCAGCAATCCAAACTCTGTGTCAGTAAAACTGAAGAAATTACACACAAAGATGGCAGCATAAACTTTAAGAAATAAAATATCACTTATGCAAAGAAAGGTAAACCAAAGCACAAATTATTAGTTTCTGTTCTTAATAACATTTCCAAACATATCCCCAGTATACTACATTTGATGCATTTATTTCCTAAATGTATCAAGCTGTAATTGTGGATCCTCACTTCCTTCAGTTCCCTAAATGTTCTCACCCATAAGTGATGTCTTTAGTTTAACATTCTTCGCTAACTACATTCACTTAACAGTTTAAAATCATCTATTCATGGAAGACCTGCCTAGACCTTTCTGAGATAAACATTATTGCTCCATTTCATCAAAAGCAATAAAAAAATATCCAGCATGTTTCAATATAACTCAAAACAGGCTTCCACACACTTCATTCCACAACTTTCAAAGTCCCCACATTGTTACACACGGGTCTACTTCAGAAGACTGACAAACCAAAAGACTGAATCCCAAAATACTGAAAACTCAAAATACTGAAGAATGGAATTTGCTCCTTCTCCACTGTTGTGTGATCTTGGAGATGTTATACATACATATAATTAGCAGGGGGTGTGGGGGTGCAGCCCCCCACATGAGGGGTGCAGAGGGGCTTGCCCCCTGCATTAAAAATGTTTTCAGGATTCTGAACATTCAGTATTTTGGGATTCAGTCTTTTGGTTTGTCAGTTTTCTGAAGTATACCCATTACACACCTCCACTGAGTAAATGTTAAACTGCTGCATGAAATAAAACTCTACATTCATGGGCAGCACTTCCTGACAAAACTAACATTAACATATGACACCCAACATAAAAAAAGCAGATAACCTTGATACAAAACAGTCTGGTACACCATAAATGTAATATTAACAATGGAATGGCCGAATGCATGCCGAAAACTGTACACAAAGTATAACAAGCCATCAAACCCAATAATTACTAAATAGCTAGTGTGCTCCATTAATAGGCCCTGCCTTAGGAAATAAAAATTCTTCTACCTATGTAAAGCCATTACAGTGAATTCAAGTCCATACTGACATATACTGTCTCAAATAAGGTTATGTAATAACATATGATTATCAACCCAAGTATACCACATGACCCCCATCTAATGTCAATAAATTATTCCACCCTTCCCCATCTGCACACACTCAGTTCTGTGCTACAACTAAAGGATAAATGTGCTTGCACTGAAACATTAAAGACCATCAGTTTTACACTTTCAAAAATACATCAAAGCCTCATACTGACGTACTGAGTCCAACTAGCTGCACAGGATGGCCGCAACAGACAGGAGAAATCAAGTAGATTATCTTGTTACAACTAAAAAGCTTCATTTATTCAGCATTGCTTACGTCTTAAAATATTTGCAGCAATGTCATAAATTCATTATCAAGTTACCTACTTAGAGCAAAACAGCCAGGTAAAACTTAAAACAATCATTCTAACAAACACTGTTTGCCACCATGTAGCTGAATGAAAGTAAATGTGATGAGAAAACTACTGTATGAGCTTGAGTAGCATCTGCTTGAGTCTCATACGTCACCACTATCTGTTGCACATTTACTCAAATGCTTTAGTGAAGCAGAAAATGGGCAACACAAGAAATATTTTTTTTGTAGGGAGGGTCCATTGTACTGTACTTCCTCAATCTCTGTATTTACTGCCTCCAAAGTCACACAGACTTGAAGTACATTTAGAGAGTGGGACTGTCTCTCTCAGTCAGCATGCGATGGAATACAATGACAAACTTTATTTTCTAAGCAGTTAGTATGCAAGCAAATGATATTTGGTCAGCTACAGTAGAACTTCAATGAGTGAACCTCTTCACATTTTTAACAACCTCTTGGTGATGTATAGGGACTCACCTGTCTTCACATTTTAGAATTTATCAGATCAGGTAGGCTAGTTGTAAACTGGTGATTCCACCATATAAGCTCATCATGCATTACTACCCCTTGCCTGTAAAACTCAGAGTCAAAAAACTTCTAAGTTGCAGCATTATTCCTTTATCACAGCTTGGATCAGTTAGAATGCCACAACAGTCAGTGTTAGGCCTGCTGAGGCTATAGTACCATAGTCAGTGCTAGGCCTGCTGAAGCTATAGTACCATGGCCAGAGCTATGCTTCCTTAAGCTGTAGTTTCACAGTCAGTGCTAGGCCTGCTTAGGCTGTAGTACCACAGTCAGTGCTAAACCTGCTGAGGCTGTAGTACCACAGTCTGTCTTAGGCCTGCTTAGGCTGCAGTATCACAGTCAGTGCTAGGCCTGCTTAGCCTGTAGTACCACAGTCAGGGTTAGGCCTTCTTAGGATGTAGTACCATAGTCAGTGCTAGGCCTGCTTAGGCTGTAGTACCAAAGTTAGTGATAGACCTGCTGAGGTTGTAATACCAAAGTCAGTGCTAGGCCTGCTGAGGCTGTAGTACCACAGTCAGTGCTAAGCCTGCTTGTACCATAGTACCACAGGCAGTGCAAGGCCTGGTTAGGTTGTAGTACCACAGTCGGTGTTACATCTGCCAAGGCTGTAGCACCATAGTCAGTGCCAGGCCTGCTGAGGCTATAGTACCACAGTCAGTGCTAAACCTGCTGAGGATGTAGTACCACAGTCAGTGCTACACAAGCTGAAACTGGAGTACCACAGTCAGTGCTAGATTTGCTGAGGCTGTAGTACAGTAGTATGAAAGACCCCTGAAAGGCACCATGTAATAGATGGGAAAGCCAGAAAATAGAGTGTAAGAAGCCGGGTGGAAGCATGGACCTCCCTGAACAACTAAATTAACTGAAAAAAATGAATGAACAAATAAGTGTTAAGAGTTCTGTTTATTACAAATGCTATACCTGCTATTGGAGGTTTTACCATTAGTACAGCACAACTTGATGGATTTAGCAAATTAAGCTGACCATCATTACACAATTCCAGTATCTTCATCCTCCAGGATCCTAAACATACTCTTCCTGATAGGATACCCCAATTTAACTAATTTTGTACAACTGTTAGGTAACTAAGATTTTAAAAGAGTT
This sequence comes from Protopterus annectens, assembly GCF_019279795.1. Classification (NCBI taxonomy): domain Eukaryota; kingdom Metazoa; phylum Chordata; order Ceratodontiformes; family Protopteridae; genus Protopterus; species Protopterus annectens. The sequence continues at coordinate 1,599,814,772 of NC_056739.1, forward strand.
CTTCAAGGAGCAGTTATGGCAACAGAGGCCAACATTCTCCTTCTCTTCCCTACTTCAGGACAGGCTGCAAACACTTGCTTTTGAAAAGCTTTTGTCATACGCTAAGACCATTCATAGCTTAATAGCAAAGTCACCATGTCAGTACACTGGGACAACAAGCATTCTTCAGCTGGGATCATATCAGCATGCTTCTTTCACTGCTTCCTGACTGCAGCTGGCATAACAGCAGCAGTTTAAAAGCTCCACCCCACATCTTCCTTCACATCTTACTAATTAGAAGAAACTGGAAATCTACTCACACCTGCAACACAGCTCCAGCATATCTCACACATGCAAACCATTTCAAAATCTTTCACCTTCCAGGTACCACCCTCATTCCTTGCCTGTTTTGGTGCTATAGATGACAGTGGCTCTCTCTTTTCAGATGCAGAAAATTCATGTATTTATCTATTGGAAGCAGTCTTTCTGAATTATGACTTCTAGGAATGCTTCTTGCAACTATCTCATGTAAAATTCCCAGTTACTCCAGGTACCACAGCACCGCCTTTGGTCCCCCACCCCTCCCTCCTTTTTACACACTGTCTCCTTACTGGTAACATTTCTTTATTAACATCCAGAAGGAAGGCACAATTACTATTATAACACATCTCAGTGATGGGACCCAACTTCATCTGGGGATTCATTAAAGTCAGCTTTAGGACTTGCACTTTAATAGTGTACTGCAGCATATACTGGTGACCTTCACCATAACCTGTGGATATCAGTGTCTTGAAATTCAATGATTTCAAATGTATGAATTTCATTAAATTCTATGACAACGTTTCAAAATTCTCTCATAGCAGCACAACTCCATACATGGCCACAGAGGGGGTACCTCTACAAAAGAGTTCTAAGCCCACTTAGATAAATGTATGAACTGACAGTCCGAATGAAACCTAAATACAATGGGAAATTTAAAAGTAAAACACCCTGCTGGTCCACCAACGTAAATAGATTATATTAAAAGAAAAAAAAATCTCATTAAAATATTCAGTAGATCAACGACCATCTAGTCAAAAGTAACATTAGAAAGTTGGCTAAAAACTTGAAAAATATTATCAGGATTACTAAGGCAGCCCATGAACTCAGGTTAGCATCTGAGGACAACCATAACTTCATCTTTAGCTCTGCTAGAAAACTAAGAAATAACACCCAACATTGCTTTGAACTTGTTCATATTGGCATCAGTCCCAGTAGACAAGTTTAACATACCTGCAAACAAATTCAGTACAAACTTCAGCCCAGATCCAACTATCCAAGGCCTACTAACCCCAGAGCTCCCAGAACCCCTATCATCACTAAAGAACACGTACTAAAGGTGCTCACCAAAAATAGAAACCCCCCCCCCCCGGGACCTGATAATATGACTGTTTAATAAACAGTACTAAACAAGCCTGTCAGAACCACTCTTAAAATGTTTAACATGAGATTAGCTACTGGCTTTATCCCTGAGGTTTGTTGCACAGCAGCTGTGAGGCTGCTCCACAAGGGTGGCCCCATCACTGACCCAGGGAACCATAGGCCCATCAGCCTAATAAGTCTTATATGCAAAGCCATGTATAGTATAACTGACCAGATAAACTTTGACATTAAAAATCTCATCAGGCTAGACCCACAGCAGTCTCATTTTGTCAATGGCTGAGCCTGTCTAATGAATCTTTTTAACTTCTTTGAAAGAGTAACACAAGCAGATGACAGTGGCCATGCTGTCCACATGGCATACCTCACATGGCAGAGGCATCTGACGCTGTCCCCCATGCTACCATATTTAGAAAGCTTAATGCATTACAAATAGACCCATATGTGGTAAGATAGATAGCAAATAGGCTAACAGAGGGAACCCCAGAGGTGCATCACCACAGACTAAGAAAGCTAATCAGTGGTGTTCTGTAGGGCCTTCCTGCTGGGACCCCTTTTGTTCACCAATTACTTTTTTTTATCTCCAAACCATACACCTAAGTCTTTGTCTTGACCAAGTTTGGAGATGACTGTCAACTGGGAGCCAATGTCAAATCACCCTCTGACACTCAAGCCCTTCAGTATGAGCTTAGTCTTGTAAATATCTGCTTTAAATTAAATGCTAAAAAATGTTATATTGTCACATTTGGTAGACTAGCCCACCCCACAATATATAATACTGATAACACCTTGCTCCAAAATGAGAATATTATTAGAGACCTTGGGTTAAGATTTGACAAGTCCCTTTCTTTTGATCATCATGTAACTACAGTATTCAGGAAGTCCTACTTTGTGCAAATGATTGCAAGGGAATTTCATTCAAGACTAAGGAGATCACTGTTTCCTTATACTCTGCATTGATTAAAACAATCACTCAATATAATGCCTTCCATGGGATGTACCGAGCTAGACATACCAAATAACTAGCAAGATCCCAGAGTTTCCTAAGATCACTGGCTTGAAATCCCTAAGATATCAGAAAAGAACAGAAGCACTGTCCTTACATTCAGTATCTTACAGACTTGTGAGAAGAGATCTATGCCTTGTCTTCTCAGCCATTAGGGATGCAGTGGTCCACAAATACTAGAACCAGCGATCTAAATCTTCACCTCAGATAACCAAAAACAAGGCGGAGGGATAGGTTCATTACAGACTGCCTTTGCCACCTCTGTAATAGACTCCTCCTGTAAATTAAGTGGTGTGATATTATTACAATTATTCAAAGGGGAAATGGTGCTGCGGTAGCGTTGTCGTCTCACAGTTAGACGTTGCATGTTCGATTCTCAGTTAGAGGGTCTTCTGTGTGTTGACATGCGTGAATGGGTGTTCCTTCGTTGAAGGTTGTGCGTTAGGCCTGGCAAACCAGCATGTAAAAATCTACTGCCAATCATTAGCGGACCGGAGTTCCGCTGTGGCAACCCCTTACCAGGAAAAGCCGAAAGACAGTTATTCAAAGGGGAACTGGATAATTTGATGGGTAATCACAAATTCACTCCTGGCCTGACTGACCTGACCTCCTTTAGAGAGGAGGCTTGGTTTTTGGGTGGGTACTGGCATTTGTAAATGGTCATAAGACTTGGTTACCTTGTAATTTCTACAATCCAATGATCATATATTCACAATAACAAACTTGTGCCTAACATCATGAACTGATCCAAGACACTGCAATGCCCTGTATGTATTCTATATCAGATTAGGGTACAAATATTCTACATTCAGCTCTGTGCCCAACAACTACTCTTCACAGGGCACACAATGGTGTACTCATCAATATGCTAAACAGCGACCCTGTGCAGGTCACACAGGTGTCTGTTGAACTATATTCTTCAGCTGCTCCACACACATCACACAATTATCTCTTTCAGGACCTCCAGGACCCCAGAAACTCTGAAACTGTACCACAAATGTAAATTGCCATATCTAACTAACTTATTACATCCAGGTGCTAATTTAACAGATGACCAGTGTAGTCCTGCAGCATCTCTGGCTGTATATTAATGTATAAGGTCTCCCAGCAAATGAAAGACTGCTGCAGTAGTGACCACTGTATTACTCAGCAACCCTTTACAATACTTTAACCTAAAGGAATGAAATTCATTCAGAATGGCTGTCATCACCTTCTGCATGTCTTCTGCTGTAGAACTTAAACTCTCATTGGAAAATTCACACATTTGCTGGCTAGCAACCTTCCACTAGCAGTGCATCTTAAAAAAAAAAAAACAAAAAGAAAAAAAAAACTGTCTTCAGATTTTTCCAGTGGTGTAAGGATTAGATCAGTCCATTAAAAGTGATCTACCTTTTCATGAACCAATGGACTAGAATCATGATGTTTCTAGGCTGTGTAGATGGCATCCCACAGAACAGGTTCCAAAGGTCTGATTCAGATGTCTACACTGCCTCACTCCAGATAGGCATTCTGGTTCTTCTGAGATGAAAAGGATATTTTTGCTAATATAGTGTATCCTTCTTTATCCTGGGGGCATCCTAAATGGACAGGTCATATGAAACTGACTTAATGAAAGAAAACGATTCACCAGCAGTGTCACTTTCTGCATACTGAATATCTTTGTATAAATTTAGATATAGAGGGCTCACAGGGAACAATGTGAATGTCAAAGAGTATGTAGTGGGCAGATTCTGATATCGAACACTATTCAGCGAACGCTAAGAATAGATAAGCTGCAGAACAGCGAATTCTTTCCTCGGGAATGAATTCGGTTGGCCGTTTCTGTGGCTTCGCTATTCTTAGCGCTGTGGTGGAAAGTTACGGGTTGGGTTCAGGTAAGTGTGCAATTGTTTGTACGTTAGGGTTAGGGGCAGGTTAAGTGAGTTAGAGTTAGGTCGCGGATTAGGCGTGTGTGCGATAGTGACAGACTTTAGGGTTAGGAGCGGTTTAAGTGAGTTAGGGTTACGGCGCAGGTTAGGTGAGTGTGCGATAGTGATGGACCTTATGGTTTGGGTTAAGGTAAGTGGGTAGATAGTAGTGTTTGTTTAGTTTAGTGTAGCGTTAGATGTAGGAATTTGTGTATGTGTGTGGTTGCTGTTTGTTTGATGTGCTTGTGTTGTGTGTATGTGTTTCGGAGCAGCGAAGAAATTTGCTGTTCTGAATGTTGGATATTTTCATGTTTAGATGTTTTGGGGCCGATGAAATAGCGTTCACTATTTTCATCTTTTGATAACGTGATATAAACGTAAGCTTAAAGTAAAAACTGAACCTCCTCGTGGATGATGGCACTGCTTGTAGTACTCCTGTCCCTCTCCCCTAGAGAATGAATACGCAGCAGAGTTGTCATCCAGGTGAAATACATGTATCAACATAATGACCACGACGGAAAAGTTGGTGGTCAAGGAGGAGGAAAGATGTAGGAAAAAAAATAAGTTGTAGAAATCCCTTTCTGAACTGCACTAGTCCTTAGACCGCAGCACCATTTGAGGATGACAATTAACACGATGCCCCAACCCCACCTAGAAAATGGGAAAAAGGGGGCTAATGATGATGATGACAATTTGAGGAATGTGGTTACAATTAATCACCACCCTTTCTGTGCAAATTATAGCACAGGAAGAAAGGTTCTTGCTATGTTTTCTAAGTTTTTAATAGTGCTCCCCTCCAAAATTATGTATATGATGTCTGTCGTATAGCTGTATTTCTACTCATTCAGTCACCAAGACTAGCCTTAGTAGTTCATTGTTTGACTCTCATCAGTAACACTCCATAGGCTGAGAATATGCTGAGTTAGGAACCTACCCCTCCAGTTAGCCTTGTTTATATGCTGATGTAGATTTAGCTCCGTATTCACTGAACACATCAGCTAATTGTTGAGGGGCTCTCTGCTGCAGGTTTATACTTAGCAATCTCTCTTATTTTTCTCATGTCTTCATGTTTTTGCTTAAGTAGAGCACACCCCGCTACCAGCCACATGCTTAGGTTTGAAAGTGAACATTCCCTAGTGCTCCCCATGTACAACTCCCACTCCCTTTAAACTGGGTACTACTTAACATAAATATTAGGTTACAATATACAATTTCTTTTAATGGGGAATACCATGAATGGAGATGATATATCTGCCCAACACGAAGGACGTGGGGGTACGGTCAGGAAACATCTGAAATGGCAAGGTTACACATAATTGTAATATCTTACTACAGCTTGATCTCTGTAGTGGGGTTCAAACTTACCAATAAATCCACATCAGTAAAACAAGGAATACAAAGGAGAAGAACAAAGTCAATGTCAAGAAAGATGTTCTGAAGGACAATCTTCCCAAAAGAAACAGCCCAAGACTGAAAGTGTCAGCTGTGATGTTTAGTAAGAAATAATAACCGAGTGTCCCTAGTGTCAGTTCTAACTATGGCAAGGTCTTACTAAACACTAGGGAAAACTGCTTTTCAAATGGCACGAACCTTGACTGCATCAGAAAAGATAGATTGGGCAGCTTATGGTGAACTTGATGCAATCTGCCAGTCATTTAGACAGGGTTTACTCTGCCATGAGGAGACTTCTGTACCTTGTGCAAAGAAATCAGTCAGTTGATCTGTTTTCTTTAGCCCACGCAATTACTCAGGTTGAAGTGTATCTGAAAGTGGGATGTGCAGAATGCACTGAACAGCTTGTTCTGTGCTTATTGAAAATGAATGGAGGCTAATAAACTGATTTGCAAATTATTCTAAATAAATGATTAGAAAGAAAATTAAGGTTACTTCTAAGAAAGACTCGGCCTCTATGGATCATAGAACATTCTGCACTCATAAATGTGACAGGTTGAAGAGACAGCAACAAAAACAGTCCAGGGCACAAATTTCAAGTCTTATGAGCATCCTAGATCAAACTGTAGATGAAATAAATCACAGAATTACAGTCCACAGATAGAACTACTTCTAAAGGTGGTCTTATGTGAACGACTCCTCTTAAACACTAATTAACCAGCCTACACTGATCCTAGGTCCTACCGTCAACCAGATGAAAAATTGGACATTTAACAAAGATGAAGTTAAAAAAATGCCCAAAGTAAACAACACACTAGTTTAGTTAGAGTCTGTAGTAATGAATCAGTCTGTCAGCTCTTAATAAGAAACTATTAGGCCAATAAAGGAGCCACTGAGTTGCTAAGTATGGTTCACAGATTCCAGGAGGAGGAAGCAGTGGCAGTCTATCTGAGTGTCATGTATGAGAAAGATGGGAGGTAGGCTTAGGGATTAAGGCTGCAGGAAGGAATCTGCAAGGGAGTGTCAGCATTCTAGTCTGAATATGTGAGTGGACAGGGAAGGATGAGGAAGCTAATTATGGCAATGTAGGCACAATTGCATCTGCTAGCCACCTAGGATAAGGGGACGTTTAGGGCTCAGATTCACCCAGAAAGTGCTAAGGATGATGTTCATCACAGACCTGAAATGACTCTAAGTAAATAGTTAATGCAGTGGTCTCTGCCCCAAGCTGTCCCCTGTAGTGGCCTTGATCAAAAGATAAGCTAAATATGTAGACTAAGCCGGGTTGAAGACAACAGGTATTGAGCTGATGGTGACATTACTGACAGGAGAGTGGAGCTGGTTGTTTGAATGAGGAGTTTGTTACAGATTAATAGGGGAAAAATGCAGTGGAGAAAGAAAGGATAACAAAATATATCATACAAAAAGAAACGCAGGCAGCCCTAGTACAGGGCTTTCTGCTCTTATAATGTACCAATGTTACCTCTGCCTAGATGGTAGTAAAACTTCTACTGTAGCAGAGAGGCTAAGATCTCTCCCCAAGAGGAAAGGGCACCATTTCCCTTACTGAGACTGCATCTTCAATTGCTAAGGAGCACAACATGTGGAAGCCAGCATGTGGAGATCGCAGTAAGCAAGCGCTTCTCTATTTTGACAGTCCCTAGAAGGTAAGAAATGAAAAAGGAGTGAGGGATCATCTAAGTGAAGAAATTCATGCACCTCCTGAAAAATGTGCCCACTAACTCCTTCATCACCCCCCCCCCCAAGAAAGCAGGAGTTGAGCAGCACTGTTTTACTTCTTAACACAAGAAGATGGAATTAAAGTTTGAGGTAGGAGGGTGGCACTCCAGTATTGAATTATTTGTGTAACACAAGAAATCTAAGCTACGGACTGTTACACTGTAATGATACAATGGCCAAAAAGTGTACTCCCAATCCCAAATAAGTGCAGCCTTCCTCTTGTTTGGTCTACATACTATGGCCTGGCTGTCCCAATGAGTCACTGAAGTTCTGGTGTTCATCTGGCACTTCAGAGCTCTTTAAAACTCAAAAACTCATAAACCTGGTTTGAAGTTATAGGTGTTTCATCCTGACTCTGCAATGAACACTCTCGATCATATAAGAGCAGGACTGAACATCCCACCCTCAACATAAAATATCTGATGTGAATGATTGTTTTTGAGAGTGTAGGGAAAAGGCAGACAACTGATTTGTACTTACTTTATCAGCTGCTTTACTAGCAGGTTCTCTGCAGAATATAACTAGGATTGTCTCTTCTAATATCCACCAGCTCAACACAATTCTGAAATCACCTCAATTCCCATGCTTAGAGGTGGCAATATCAACAAAAATAACAAGTCCTAACTCAGGGAAAAATTCATTACCCAGTACCCCCCTCATCTACTGAACAAGCTTCCCTATATATCAGAGAATGTAAAATTTAGCAGCATTTAGATTTCAATTGCAAGAATGGATGGGACTCCATAAATTCATCCCAAATTTCCCTGGTTACAAACCTCTGACTGCAAAAGTAAACTTTGTCACATCTCAGGCCTCCTTATTTCTTCTCTGTTTCTTTTTCTTCTCTTTTCTCTGTCTGCTCCCTATTTCCTTCCCCTTGCATAATCCAAGCAGTAAATTTACTGTCTACATCTTCTGGTTCAACTCTACCTCCTGACCTCATCTTATGAACTGTCATTTCACTTTAAAGACTTCTTCTTCTATGGCACTGTTGACTAAGCCAACAGCGGGTAACATTCTGGTGGCTTACTTTGGACCTATAAACTCATCTCTGGCAGGGGCATGTAATGATACCACTCACCAGATTGGAAGGGCTTGATCAGCAGTTTGCTCCATGGAGTGAACACATGCAACCTTACAGATGTAAGCAACACAAAAATACAAATGTCACCTACTGATGCTGGAGTGTGGTATTTGGACCTTCTGCATTGGGTAAATGCTGAAAATGATCCCAGGCACTGACAAATTAAAATTCCCTGCAAGGTTATGGCTGAAAGAAGGTCAAAAGATAATTGATCACAAACCTAAGTAGTGAACCACCCAGGAGCCAGGGAAGGCCTGATGATCTCAGCAATCACATGAGAAGGAATAACATCTGTTAAAGGTATAAACAAATGACCAACCAGTCAAGGCATAAATGGCTGTAGTGCAAATATTTGTGAATCAAACACCTACTTAATCAAATTCATGGTGGAGCGACCATTTTCCACAGAATGATTTGTCATCTGATGGAGAAAGACAATGCATTTTCAGTCCACTGGAATCTGTTTTCATAGACATTAGAATATGCATTCTACCAAGAGTGAAGGGAACAAAACATTGGTTTATGTTCCTGGATTTTTGCATACTCTTCAGCTAAAACCTGGCCTGGTGGTGGGCATCCAAAGTATAAAATATCTTTTATGTCTGAGCTCCCCACAAGCTTCTGTCCCTGATAAGAAAATAGGGAGGCAAATGTACCTGCTTAGGACAGTTCTGCCAACCCACTGAGGAGGGAACAATGGGTGGTTTTAGAGGACACCTATTCTTTTTGAAAGTCAAGATACGGTTTCCTAAAATTAAGGGTCTGCAGCTCAGAGATTCTGCAAGCAGAGGTGATGGTCTCCAAGAAAGGTGTGCTCCAAGAGAGGAACTTCGGAGCTGCTCAACCAGCCAGTACAAATACAGGATGGGCAAGCCAGTCAGTCATAAAATTCAAGACCCAATGAGGAGAAATGTTGGCAAACATGCAGACCTTCTTTGCAGAACTGCTGACCCAGCTAATCCTGGATCACAGTTCTGCAGTCTAGAGGATCATGATGTACAGAGATGCCTGAAACATGTATTGTGATGAGAAAATAATGAAGAAACACATACCAGAAGTGAGATAGGTCACGTCTGCCTGCATGTTAAATGACTCAAGAAGCACTGATACTGAGAATGTCTTCCACTTAACAGAGTATGTATGGCAATGGGAAGGCTTTCTAGCAACTTCAGTCACACCTGTAATTCTTATAGGTTCATAGTTAAGTACTTGGCTAGCTGCCCTTTTGGGCTACTTTAAGCCTAGCCAGTTTCCCTTTTGGTGTTCTAATTAACCTATTCCATTTGGTTAGAGACTGTGGCCTTACCCATCCCATGGTTGATAATTATATATTACCCCTAATGAGAATAACTGGGATCATACAGTAGATAATTTGAGGGGACCCATGCATGGGACAAAGCATCTAGGAGCTGCCTCTGTCCATTAGTAGTACAGGGGTCAGTCCTGGGTTAAAGTTTCTGTTTCCCATCCATAGATCCAAGTTGTGCTTGAATATTGTCAGGGATGAGCTTTGTTTTATGTGGAAGGAGAGTCTGTTCCACAGCAGTGGTATCCTCTGCAAAGTAAACCTGTCTCTCCAAACCATTATGTTGATGTTGCAGAAGAGGTTTAGAGCTCTAGACCAAGTGTTTCTGATGCCATTTGACTTGGTAATGTCGTATCTTGCCAGAAGCTATGGTGGGCGAAGAGGATCTAAAACAACAGCAATGTCCTTAGGTGGGGCAAGTTATTACCCAGCTGAGGAGACTTCCTTACCATGTATTGGAATACATTTTTCTGCTCTGCTAGGGACCCAAAAGCCTGAAACTACAGTCTTCTCAGTCACCAAAGGGAAGTTATGATAGGTTGTGGACCTTCTTCCCTGAATTTTACACAGACATGTGTTAACAATGGGAATGCTGTATTACCTTTGAACAAACTCAGATTCAGCACACCACTTCCTCAAAAGTTCAACATACACATACAAGTCTAGGAGGTCTCTTATCCTGTTTGGAACAAGGAATATCCTGGAGTAAAACACCTTGACTTCCTCTAAAACAGGCTGTACAGCTGCTTTGAAGAATAAAGTCTGGGTCAACAGCATGAAGTCTAGGGAGAATAATGAACTCCTTAGCAAGATATTTACAGCAATATTTAAGCTCTTTTAGTCCAACCTGATGACTCCCTAAACTGGGCAAGCTTGCAGAACCTGCCCTGTAAAAGCAGTTTGGGGGGAGGGGGGCAATATCTGCTAGTGTTGAGCTTACAAGGCTATCCTTCTTCAAACTTTATGGCTGAGCTGAGGAAAGCAACAGTGACTAATCCTTGGGATTCTCTTCAACATAACAGTGGATTTCATTGTAAGAAAGACAACTATTAAAAAGCAGATAGCACCTAACTCTGTGCACTAAGCCTCAGGTGGCTATATCACTGAATGAATAAAAATAATAACACCGTTCAGACGAACTAAAAGAAAACTTTATTCAGCCACTAAAGTGAAATATAAACACTTCTTTGTAAAAATTAAAGACTCCTGTAAAATGTGGAGTAAACTAAAGGGGTTACAGCACAGCGACTCCATGTGATCAACACCCATTTCTTCTTTGAGATATTTGATCACATAATGGGAAACCTCTCCAGAGAGGATGTTATTTATTTATTTTTGCATTTGCTGATGTGAGTAGAGTACTGATCCATCAGGAAAATTTTCAGGCTCATCCCAGGGGATTACAAACTAGCTTAACTACAGTGCAGTAACATTTCAGTACATGCAGAAATGTTACTATAGAACAGTAACATTTCTGTACATACAGAATCAGTGGGCATCCAGAATGGCTTGCCTCAGCTTATCCGTGAAAAAGCACACCAAGTATAGGAACAAAAGTAAACTTGCCACCCATCAAGATCAAAGTTACAGTGTGCTATGTGAAGAAAGTCTTCAGCAGGTCTTCCTTAATCTCGGATAGGTGACATGAGTAGTAAACATAAAGTTCCCAATAGAGTAGAGAAAACCCATGTGTCCTCACCATTTCAATCCTTAGAGTCTCTTCTACTTAGCAAGGTGGAAATGTGCCATGATCCCTGCAACCTGTACTGCAACAAAGATATCACACAGGAATATATCTTTGGATGTTGGCGTAAAATGTCATTCCATTCTGGCAGGGGTTTATAGACAGCATTTGCTACTTTACAGGCAGATGGAGCTGAATAAGTTTGCAAAAATGACATGCTCTGGGACTTGAGGCATAGGAAGGATAAGCCCATGCGGTCATTGGAGAACTCAGTAAGCTCAGCAGGGGTAATTTGAAGGTGGGATGTAGGGAGGGAAGGATCATTATTACTGTCTTGAATATAAGGACCCCTGGATCTAAAGAGTCTCAGTTTCAAATGGAAAATGATATGGATGCACCCTACTCTTGTTTCCCGCAACAACTGCTCTGGATTTAGGGGAAAACAAGAAGTGTAAGCAAATGGCAGGGAAGCATAAAATGTCATATGACAGGGTCCACAATATTCAGTAACTACCTGATTTTTTTTTTTTGAGTCTCAATCCAAAGATGGACCATTCTGTCAATTTTTCATGACACCCCCAAGTATGTGTGACATTACAAGATGTTATGTTAAGAAAGGGGGTGCAGGCATGGGAGTGTGGGGATTTTATCCTCTAGTACATAAGGGCTGCTTATGTGATTTTTTTTTTATTTGACTGTTCTTTAATGAAGGCTTTGACTTGAGAAAGGTACAATGTCATAATGACCAGAATACCACATTCTGGAAGTAGTGCTGCATCATGACAGGGTTGTGTGGAACTTGGATCTGCTGTCAAACTATGCTTTCCTATGTTTCAATACAAGCAAAGAAAAATACCACTAGAAGTAAAAAAGCAGATGTGCATTCAACATTTAATGCTATATCATGGACCTAAATTGAACAGGATTCAGGGGGAGTGCAAGGGAGTAGAGTTCTTAGTTCTGATTTCAACCACCAAGTCTCTGCTGGGGGACATCAAGGCTCACACCAGAGGCTGCTTGGACATGACCATGCTTGGGAAGATCATACATGACAAAAATTAGTGCTGACACTCCGGGACACACATCTTAGACTCATGTTACTGTTTACCTATGATGGCTGTAAAATGGATCCCTCAAGAGTTGAAGGACAACCACAAAAGAATACAAGGGTTCCTTGTGGGTATCCCTTAAGAGCTGAAGGACAACCATAAAGGAATACAAGCGTTTCTTATGGACAGACCTTAAAGGTGGAGGGTGTGACCATTGTTTGGTCTCAGAATCATAGGATCGCAGGAGGTTACTAGGCTAATGGCCCCAGGGCCCTTACAACCCTAGCCAAGTTCAACACATGTCCTCAATTGTGTCTGGTTCAAGCAGTCACTAACATCAGCACCTATTGCCCCTGTCCAAGAGGGACACAGGTGGAACCCCCAGGGTGAATTTCGGGTTACTTATCCAATCATCCAAATTACGCTTAAATAGGGCCAATGAGGGGCATTGTTTAACATGAACAGGAAGCTTGTTCCAAAGGTGGGGCAATTTCTGTAAGACAAATCTGTCTCTCCAGCAAGTTCTGTTGATGTCACATACTAGGTAAAGGTCCTTTGAGTGAGTGACCCATGTTCATAGGTTCATAGGTGTTTACTAGGCTAACGACCACAAGGGTCTTTTTAAGCATAGCCATGCATCTCAAATCTCTGACAAGTTCTGATACCCTTAATAACTGTAAGCATGGCCTTGTAGATGAACCATTTACAGGTTACCTGTGTCCATTAGAGAAGTAGATGACAAACCAGGGATGAATTTCTGGTTTTCAATCCAAACTGTCCAAGCTGCACTTGACCTGGGTTAGGGTGGAACTCTGCTTCACATGGATGGGGAGCCTGTTCCATATATGGGGTAGTCTCTGGGATACATACCTATCTCTTCAGCAGCTCCTAGTTATATCACAGGCAAGATTTAAGTCTTTAGAACAAGTAATTCTGGTGATGCTTGTTTTGTGGTTATGCCGGAGGTCCATCAGAGTGGAGTCTGACAATGCCCTGTATGCCAGGCACAGATCTTCCCTCAAAAGCCTGTAGGAGACAGAATACAGGGATAGGGCCTTGAGGCAGTCTGCAAATTAAATTTTACTTAAACCCTGTATTATTTTAGTGAGGAACCTCTATGGACGTTCCAATTGTTGGATATGCCCGATTAGGTACATACCAAAGGGGGCATTGTACTTAATGATAGGTATGATGAATGCCGAATACAGTGGAACAATGACTTCCTTGGACTTAGATGCCATACCTTTGTTTATAAGTTCCACAACATAAAATGATTTCCTCACCACTGTAGACACATGATGGTCACAGGCTAGATTACTATGTATGCGTGTCCCCAAGTCCCGGAATACTGCGTCAACTCTAAGGGGTGTATTGTCAATATGATAGTTACCAGGGATGGATGCCATTTGACTTGCAAATATGCAGCATTTCCATTAAAGCTGGGTCAGAGATTCCTCTATAGGAAAGACACAGGTCGCCTCTGAGCAGTCTGTATGACACAGAGTAAAGTGACAATGATTTCAGTCTGTCCACATAAAGCAGAGCTTGAAGACCCAGAATGTTCTTTGTAAGGAACCTCTGTGGTGTATCCAAGTGCTGCAAGTGTTTGGAAAGGAACATACCAAAGGGAGCATTGTACTCTATTATTGGCCTGATAAGGGAAGAGTACAGAAGGGGTTATAACCTCTTTTTTTTTCTGGAGGCAATGCCCTTACATATGAGATAAGCAATATAAAATGACCTTTTTACCACTGTGGAGACATGGTGATCGAAGATATGAGTGCTGTCAACCTGTGTGCCCAGATCTCTTACCACTGACTGTGTGCTTAGGGTATTGCTATTGATGTGGTAGTTTGCAGGAACCTCACCCTTGCTGAAGGAGATGATAATGCTTTTTTTTCATTAGGTTTAAGACCACGACTTTGGCAAAAGTCATTAGTCTGCGTAAGATCTTCTTGCAGGATGTTGACATTGCTAGGAGTTTCAATGATTGCTCCCAGTTTTCAGTCATTAGCAAACTTTGCCAGCCACAGTCCTTTAGTTTTCACCTGCACTTCAGAGAAGTAGATTCCAAACAGTAGGGGCCCCAGAACTGATCCCTGTGGAACACCACTGGTTATGGGTCTGCTGGAGGAGCTGAAGTCCCTTATTTTGACTGTATGAGTTCTATCAGTGAGCCATTTTGCAACCCACCTGACACTATATGGGTTGATACCCAGCTGGGTGAGTTTATCAATGATGTTTGAGTGGGGGATTGTGTGAAAGGCCTTGGCTAAGTCTAGGTAGGCTGTATGCACAGATATGACCTCGTCTAGGGCTTTGGTAACTGTCTCAAAGAAGTCCATCAACTTTAACAGGTATGATCTCTCCTTAGCAAAGTCAAACTGGGTGGGGGTTGAGCATTTGGAGATTTCCTATATCTTTGTTAATAAGGTCCATGAAGATTCATTCCATGGCCTTGCACATAAGGCTGGTCAGGCTAATGAGTCTATAGTTCCCGGGGGCCATGGATGCACCCCCTTTGTGCAAAAGGATGAAGGTAGCTGTTTACCATTCCACTGGGATGAAGCCAGTGTTTAGGCTGTGATTGAAAAGCGTGCTCAATGTTGTTGTTGTTGTTGTTGTGTCTTTCGGCTTTTCCCAGTTAGGGGTTGCCACAGAGGAACTCCGGTCCGTTAATGATTGGCAGTAGATTTTTACGTACCGAGTTGCCAGCCCTGACGCACAACCTTCAATGAAGGTATGCCCATTCACGCATGTCTCCACGCAGAAGACGCTCTAGCTGAGAATCGAACCGGACAATGTCTTACTGTGAGACGACAACGCTACCACAGCACCACCACTGCAGTGATGCTAATTCCTGTTTTAACCCATGTAGAATACAGCCCAGGATGTTGTCTGGTTCCATAGAGGCTGTGTTTTTGGCCTTGGATAGGGCACTTAAGACCTGCTCCTCAGAGATATTAGGCAGGGACATGTGTTAGCAATGCTTTGGGGTATATGTGGCAGGGACGGGGGAGTGAAGTTTTCACTGAACCTGTCAGCCAGTAGGTTTGCTATATCCACAGGTTCTGTATATGCAGTACCATTAACTATGAGTTTAGAGCAAATCTGGGCCTTACCTTTAAGGTTATGGACGTAACTAAAAAACGCCTTGTGGTTATCCTTAGTTAGGGATGCTAATTAAGATTCATAGTTAGCTTTGGAGGACTTCACTGGGAGTCTTATTTGCTTGTTTAAGTTGAGGAGGGAATGTTTCCAGTTTCAAGACTGTTCCTTCCTACTCTTAGACAGCAATTTCTTTTTCCTGTTGTATAGCCTCTTAATGACAGTTGTCCACCAGGCAGGTTTGTTTTTCCTTGAAGATCTTGTTTTGGTTCTATCAGGTAAGGCAGAGTCAATACAACTGTATACGTGCTTGTATAAAGCATTGGTGTATAATTCAGCATAGGTGTCTTTTCCGTCAGTAGGAGGAGGGGCTACGAAGCTACTTATGCTGTCACGTAAGAGGTTGTAACTGGCCTTGGAGAAGTTTTTTAGTCTAGTTGTTACTTGCGGGGGGGGGGGGGTCTTGTGTTACAGTTACTTCTAGAGAGACTGATTTGTGGTCAGATCTCACCAGGAATGGCCACACACTGGGGGTGGTGCAGCAGTCCCCCATGTTGGTGAGCACCAGGTCCACGATGTTTGAGCCCCTTGTGGGTGTGTCAACCAGCTGGTTTAGGGCACTGGGATTAACAGGCAAGTGAGCTAGAGCACATATAATTTACCCAGTCTGTGGACAGGTAATTAAAGTCACCCAAAACCAGGGTGTTTGGTTGTATCTTGATTGACTCAAGAAAATCCAAGTAGGTTGAGTGGATGTCCCGATTCATGGAGGGGGTCCTATAGCTGGCAATGACCTAAAGAACGGTGTTACCTATAGTCAATTGCACCTGAAGTCATTCAAGAGAATCATGCTGTTTAACCAATCTAGAGGTGTATTTATCTTTAATGAATATTGACACCACCTCCTTTAGTTCTCATGCCTTCAGTTTGTGGTCTGAACGTGTGGAAGGAAATGTAACCTGGTATAGCTGGGCTGTTCTCCACAGCCTTAAACCAGGTCATAATTCTTCTCTTGAGAGTTCAGCATTGACCCAAGACTTACATAATATTAATCTTTATTAATCAGGTAAGTGGGCTGGTCCTAATACCATTTTCAAACTAGGTGCATCAGATATTACAGAACAGCTATTTCTGATTGTTAGTTAACTGGCTAATAATGGATAGTAGCCCTGATACAGGAGCCTGTATGTTAGGTAGATAGATGTAGAGTCGCATTGGCAGTGATAGGCAGAATTCTGTAAAGAACCTCACTGCCATCCCACTAATGGGCACTCTCTACTGCCATCTTAGCTGAGAAGATTTAAGTCTTGAGTTTCTTGTAATGACTCCTTCAGGTGTCTTGGCTGACGTACTACAGTGCTTGCAGTAATGCTTCAAGACATGCTTTCTCCTGGGCTTCCAAGGTCGTAAAGACTACATGCAAGTCCTGCTTAGTGATCTGTCAACCACAGGAATGCATTACAGATACCAACCTCAGGAAATATTTCCTAAAACATACACTACGACTGTGATCCAGACCATATAAGTAGCAGAAAAGAACTATAAACTTTAAAGGCTGAATGTGCCTGTTAGTCTGATGTGCAATGTTATGCCATACGCCACTAGCAGGTTCAGGCATTTATATGGGCAGGAAGTGAAACAGTTCCAGAAATGTGCCAAGCTGACAACAACTGAAAATGAAATCATAACAGTTACTCACTGCAGACAGCCCTCAAAATCAGATTACTTGTCTCTGGCTTTTGGAGCCTAGCTGTCAAGACAAAGAACTGCAGCAGGTCTGTAACAAAGCAGCATGTCCAAAATGGAAGAATGACCCTGCAGCCCCTTCGTATGAAGGATTGTGAAACCAGCCAGTACCAAGATATCCAGCCTTACAGTGGATGGTTTGGGCCTGAACTACTGGCTGGAAGGAATTAAAGAAAGTTATCTCCCAGTCGCACTGAAGGAATACAGGTTCAGTATGTAACTGACTTCAGAGCGGCCACAAAAAGGACAGAGTCTGTGAGTTACATGTGAAAAGACAGACAACTTCTCCCTGTCAGAGCAAATATTCAAGCCCTGTAGCCATAGAAGAATTTGCTGAAATATTCCCATGACTAAAACTTGAGATGTGTGGCAAAACGTGACTCATTCATGCAGAAATACCACAAGACTCCAAAGAAATCTCAACGATAAAGTAACAGCCAAAGTGTAGGATCCTGTACTGTATGTATTTGTACATCAAGGTAAAATAAATTCCCCACATCTACCATGCAGGCAAGTAGGAGGCATCCATTAATGACAGATAACATAATCCAGCAAACTATTAACAAAAGGGTTATGATCGCCTACCGGTGGCACAAATGCTCTAAAGCTCAAATATACAAAACTTTTGAAGACTAAAATTTACCGTGAGCCAGCCAATGTGTTATGAATATGAAAGAATCAGAAGTAGAACTCCCTTCCCTGTTTCTCATAAGGTACTTTTTCTCCATGACCTCAAATACCTTAGTCTTGAGGATCCTGAGAATAAGTAAGTGGATCCTCTGCAACTTCTTAATGGCAGGAAAAGAAGAGATGGAGTGAAATAATCCTTTTCCAGTTCTTGGTCTTTGAAGACACAGAAGAAAGCAGTCCACGAGCCATACCTTGGATAACATCTCTTCCCACCGGATTTGCCTTGGACTCTAACCCAGGAGAGCAATTCACTGTAGCTGCAAAAATGGAGCTGAAGCAAACGCACTCCAGGAAGAGAGAGAAAACATAAAAGATGACTGGAGAAAGCATGCTTCAAATCCAGGCATGAGAATGCTGAGAAGATCCAGGCAGGGCTTATCCTTCCTAAAAACTCTTCATAAGGGATGTAACAGAGCATGGGAAAGGTATTTGCAAGTATAAACCCACTGCAGACAGCCACTTGGAGTAAGACTGATAAATACCTTTCAGCTATTCGGATTTGTCCATCCTGTACTGATGTGCATTCTTTCTGCCACACCTTTTAATTTTTTTAAAAGAGTGTGCATCAACACACACACACAGACCGACAGACATACAGACACACACACACAGACACACACACACACACACACACACCCACACACACACACACACACACACACACACACACACACACACACACACACACACACACACACACCAACTCTGAGATCACACAATTATGGAGAACTTGGGGAAAGTGAAGAAAATGCAACACTCACTGTCTCACTGTTCTGCCAAATCTAACTGCCATGAAAAGAAGCTGGTGATCTTCCAGGGGTGATATTCAGATTGCTGATTACCTTGCCCTTGAGAAACAGTATGGCTCCCAACATTCTGTCTTTTGTTCCTTCCCATGTACTTAAGAGTAGACAGTTTTGTTGCTATTTCATCATTATGATTGCTTGCTTACTTCTGGGTCCTTTTTCCTCATTTGTTTTTGTTGCTTCTTTCCTCAAACTCTGCATTCCTTTCCTAGTTTCCGTCCCTCCTATGCATTTTGGGTATTTAGTTACACCTGACATATATTAGCCCACTCCTCCTTCTATGTATTTTGTGTATCCTGTTGTTTTGTTTTGTGTCTTAAACAAGAAAAAACAAATGTTTCCTTCCAGGTCTCCTACAATATCGGACAGTGTAAAGGAGTGGCCTCAGTAGTGATGCATTGAGGTACCCCCGCAAGTCTCTCTCCTTTCCTCAGAGCAGTCTCCAGTTACTGTGACCCTCTGTGTCCTGCTGTTTAACCAGTGTTCTACCCACACATTACCCTAGGACACAATCCAGGTCTCTCTAGTTTGCTCAAGAACCTTTTGTATGACACTGTGTCAAACACTTAGATAATTCTAAATATTTCTACACCTACAGTCCCTTTCTGATCCAATACTCTTATTAATCAGCCAACTTTAGTCTCTTCTAGACATTAATAATCAGCTATCAGCCTGCAATGTAATACTGTATAGTATTTTTCAGCACATGGTAGTTTGCTTCCACACTATATTATTTGTTAATATAATCATTTCAGATCAGATGTTCAGAGGTAACTCTGTAAACATGCAATACATGATGCTTTTTTTATGACAGCAGTCTAAAATATAACAATTTCAATTAATAAGCTCATTGAAATTAGTACCATATTTTGTTCAGCAATGAAGCATTCAATGTAACGCTTTGGATGCGATTTCTTAAACAACTCTGAGAAGGTAGAATTCTTGGTGTCTCCATCCATTGCAATTACTCGGGCATTGGCGTTACCTAGTTTTACCAGTGCTGTCCCATAAGCCTTGCGTGTTGCTATCTGGAATATTTAAAAAAGGAACACTAGATATTACTTACAGACTGTATAATATCTGAAACTGATCTCATTTTAGGTAATATATTTACTTGTACTTGTTCACCAAGTAGAAATGGTGAAGTGGTGATACTTATATGATTTGTTGGGCAGTCATAATCCTGTGGCATAAGAGAATCAACATTACAGTACAAACAGTACAGCACAACAGAATGTTAACACTGTATGAGCATAATTCATCATGTGCTGAATATAAACGATATAAACAGCACACAATATTAATAGTAAGCTCTGAGAGGTAAACTACTAAAGGATGCAAATGTGATATGACAAAAATAGAAGCAAAGTTGCAGGAAATAAAATGCAATACACACACATATTTTTGATCTAATCACATTTTATCAAAAAGAAAAGGACACTGACACAACTGATTAAAACACACATCACTAAAACACATTTTATATAAAATTTCATATACACATATACTTCCAGAAGCTTTTGTGTGTGTGTGTGTGTGTGTGTGTGTGTGTGTGGGGGGGGGGGGGGTAACCCTAACAATTTATCTGTTTTGTCCACTATCCCTCCATTCTGGAATATGCAGTTCATTACTAGTATAATTAATACCTACACTGCCTCCTCCTCCTGTTTGCTGCTCTGTTTGTTACTAATACCCTCATGGATTACTTTTCTCCAAAATGTTTAATCTTCTGCTGTGTGGTTTCATGATCCTCAGTGAGTCACACAACAGGACAATTACACCTCCTTCTGTAGCCCTATCACACTTCAACATGAATGAAGCATCTACGTAAGAATTTGGATGCCGTGTTGTAAAGGCCAAAGTATACTGTTGAGACTATCCAACAACTGATAAAGTAGTATTGGCTATCAGATGATTCATTTTAACGTTACAATGCAATCCATTTTTGTGAAAATATTCTAAAGCTTTGTAATACATTGTTAATGGGATCACACTTAAATATCCCCTTAAGCAAACAGAAGCCATGTTCATTTATTTTTCTGCCTCCCAAAATATACTGAGTAATGCAAAACAGGAAATAATTGTATGATTAAGCAAAACAAAGAGAAACAATTCTAGTCCATATCTTCTTATAAGTTTTCTGGTGTGTGTATATATATATATATATATATATGGATCTACTTCAGTAAATCGAATTAACAAAATAACGAAAGTTAAATTACTGAGATGAAAAGAATGAAAATGCACAATGAAACTGCAGAAAATTGCAACTTACAAGACCGAATTACAACAATTTTTTCTGTGCAGATTGTGGTGTACTCAGGATCAGGAAGTCTACCCTTTCTTCACTTTAGTGTGATCTTGGAGTTGGTATATATAATTTGCTGGAGGGGTGGGGGTGCAGGGGGGCTTTCCCCCTTGCATACACATTAAAAAAGTACTTATAAATGTAAAATATTAGTTTAAAATTATGTAATTACTCCTTTAGTCTGTATGGTGTTACTTGTAATGTAGTAGTCTCACTCGAATATTTTCTGTTATGTAAAACCAAGGCCGTAGATAGTAAATTACTTTTCTGGCAATATCACCATTTCCTATACAACAAACTAAGTTTAAAAAGTAAAGTGCAGTTTTGTTTGAGATGGATAAACACATGATTTTGAAAACAGCTCTAACACTCAGAAATATTGGGAATGTAAGTAAATAGGAAGAGATAATTGTCAATACAGGTTCATAGGTGTGTACTAGGCTAATGGCCCTGGAGCCTTTACAAGCCTAGCCCATAGGATTACCCTGGCATTGTGCCACCCACCCTTAGTTCCTTGTGCCTCTGTCGAGTAGAGCCACTGGAGTTTTTCCCCAGGGAGAATTTTCTATTTCCCATCCACTCATCAAGATTTCTCTTGAAGAGGGCCAGTGAGATGCTCTGCTTGACATGTATGGAAAGTCTATTCCATAGCATGGGCAGTCTCTGGGTTATGAACCTGTTCCTCCAGCATGTTGTGTTGATTGTGCTAATGAGGTAGAGGTCCCTGGAGCATGTGGTGCAGAGGGATTTGGATTTCTTTAGCTGTAGCATTTCTAACAGAGCTGGGTCAGACATGGCTTTGTAAGTCAAGCAGAGATCGCCTCTAAGTAGGCGATATGAGACAGAGAATAGTTGGAGATTTTTGAGTCTGTCCATATAGGACAAGTGTTTAAGGCCTAGGATCCTCTTTGTGGGGTACTTTTGCGGCCTCTCCAGTTGTTGCAGGTGTCTAGTGAGGTACATGACAAATGAGGCATTGTACTCGATGATTGGCCTAATGAGGGAAGAGTAGAGGGAGACAATGACCTCTTTCTTCCTGGATGCAAAACCCTTAGCAATAAGATGTGCCACATAGAAGGACTTTCTGACCACAGTGGCAATGTGGTGGTCAAAAGAGAGGTTGCTGTCAACCTGTGTTCCCAGATCTCTTATAACACCTTCTGTGTTCGGTGGACTACCATCAATGTGGTAATTCAAGGGAACCAGGTTCTTCCCAAGGGGGATGATGACACATTTTTTTGGCACTGAACTTAAGGCCATGGTTCTGACACCAGTCGTTGGTCTCAGTGTAGGATGTCAACATCATTTGGGGAGTTAATAATAGCTCCCAACTTGCAATCATCTGCAAACTTTGTCAGCCAGAGTCCCTTTGTGTTGGCCTGGACTTCAGAGAAGTAGATACCAAACAGGAGAGGACCCAGGACCGAACCCTGTGGGACTCTACTTGTGACTGGTCGGTAGTCTGACTTGGAGTCAGCTACTTTCACACAGTGGGTTCTATCTGTGAGCCAGTTTGCAACCCACCTAGTGATATAGGGGTTGATGCTCAGCTTAGTGAGTTTT
The DNA here is from genome assembly GCF_019279795.1 of Protopterus annectens. Classification (NCBI taxonomy): domain Eukaryota; kingdom Metazoa; phylum Chordata; order Ceratodontiformes; family Protopteridae; genus Protopterus; species Protopterus annectens. The sequence goes on from NC_056739.1 coordinate 1,599,837,559, forward strand.
TCTGTGATTCGTGAGTGGGGAATGGTATCAAAGGCTTTGGCCAGATCAAGGTAGGCTGTATGAACCACCTTGCCTTCATCCACAGCTCTGGTGACTGACTCAAAGAAGTCGACCAAGTTGAGCAGGCATGATCTACCCTTCACAAAACCAAACTGTGTAGGATCCAGAGTTTGGAGATTTCCTATATCCTCGTTTATTAGGTCCATGATGATGCATTCCATATCCTTGCTTATCAGACTCGTCAGGCTAATGGGGCAATAGTTCCCAGGGTCTGTAGTCGCGTTTCCTTTGTGGAGAGGGATGACTGTAGCAGTGCGCCATTCGGTAGTGACAAAGCCTGAGGTGAGGCTGTGATTGAACAGGGTACACAGGTGAGGTACCAGTTCACTTTGTAGCTCATGTAGAACACAGCCAGGGATATTGTCAGGTCCCATAGAAGCTATATTATTGGCCTTGGACAGTGCTATCTTAACCTGTGCAGTCAGTAAAACTGGGTGCCTGGCAATCTACTGGTATTATGATTGGTCCTTTGGGGGGGTGGTAACGTTGGCATTGAATCTGTCGGCCTGTATATTGGCAATATCCATTGGCTCTTTATAATAGGTACCATTGGGCAGTAGCTCAGAGCAAATCTGGGTATTGCCGTGGAGATTCTTTACATAACTATAGAAAGCTTTGTGGTTGTCTTTACTATCTGCTGCAATTTTGTTTTCATAGCTAGCTTTAGAGGATTTGATGAGGGATCTCAACATTTTGTTGTGGCTGATAAGGGAGTTTATCCAGTCTTGGGACTTAACCTTATCCCACATCAGTTTCCTCCTCCTTCTGTCGTAGAGTTTGTTTATGGCAGGGGACCACCAGATTGGGTTCCTTTTTTTGAGGAGAGCGTCTTGGTTCTAGTGGGTATGGTGAGATCTATGCATTTGTGTATGTGTTCATACAGTGCACTGGTGTATGATTCGGTGGTCTTGCAACTATTGTCAATTTGCATGGGTGCTGTAAAGTTAGCCACCTCTGTTTTTAGGAGCTTAAAACTAGCTTTGGAGAAGTTTTTCATGGTGGTTACCTTTGTGGGGGATGTGTGTGTGGCAGGGATGTGGATTTCCAAGGTAATTAGTTTGTGGTCGGATCTAACCAGGGGGGCACTGACTACTGGTGTAGAGCAATGGTCGCCCATGTTAGTAATGACCAGGTCAAGGATGTTGCTACCTTTAGTGGGGGTAAGAATGAGCTGGTCCAGGGCATTGGAATTAATGAATTCCAGAAAGCGTTGGGCAGGTAAATTGGTACATGAGTAGTTTTCCCAGTTAATGGAGGGGTAGTTGAAGTCGCCCAGTATGAAAGTGTTAGGTTGGTCCCTACTATTCTCCAGGGTGCTTAGGAACGTGGAGTGTGAGTCTTGGGACATGGTTGGGGACCTATAGCAGGCTACGACCTGAATCACTGTCTTACCCAATGTTGGCTGCACCTGAAGTATCTCAGATGCATTATGTTGGGCTACCAGTCTGGAGGTGTGTACATCCTTTATGAATATGGAAACACCACCGCCTTTGGAGCTTCGGTCCAAGTTCTGGGGCAGTACAGCAGCTAAAAGAAAACATTTAAACTCGTAACATGTAAATTAAAATACTAATACAGTTTTATTTATTTCAATCAAAGTGTGGTTTACGGTGATTTATGCAGATTGCTTTAAACAGTGTTTAATTCATAATTTTTTAGATATCTAGAAGAGATGTTTTCATATTTGTTTTCAGAGAAGTGTATAGGGTGTTGTACGTGTTCAGTGATGTCTGCAGCTGTTTTTTTGGAGTTATGGAGTTTATTGTTTTACATTTTCAATGTTTTGAACTTTCAGCTTTTTTGTCTCAATAATTTAAATTTCAGTATTTTGTTAATTCAATCTACTGAAGTAGAGCCATATATATATATATATATATATATATATATATATATATATATATATATATACATACACATACATATATAAATGTGTAACCAGATGCACATATCTGTTGTAGGTACTCTGAGATTTGCACATTTATAGTTGTCTACAGTCCCGGTGATTGTACATGGAAACAGTATATTTACAATAACCACAAGATTCTACAAGATACCTTATCCCCACATTTATAGGTTGGCGGATCCATTGTAATGTTGCAAATATCCACTGAGGGTGCATCTTCAACTGGATATTGTGGTTTAAGTTTCTTATTACTTTGGATTTCATTTTCAAGATTCTTGATGGCTTTCTCAGCTATGTCTTTAGAAAGAGGCTTACCGTGCCATGATTCCTTATCACTGATATCTAACAATAATGGAAACACAAACAAAAAACATGATACAGTTACCTACCACAACTGTACACAAAGTCACATTAGTGCAAACTGGACAAAACAGAACATTTGTTATTACAAAATGCATTAGTGCACTTGCTGCCTGGAAAACTCCAACAACAAATATGAATGAAGGAAACAACTTCTAAAATAAAGTGAGTTCTGCCTAGCAATCACAAGGAAAATGGCAAATCAAAAAATTCACCAGTTTGTTTCAGTGAACTGGTGCATTCATTGTACTAATCCTCTCTGTACCATAAATAGATGGGCAAGCAGGATATCATGTGAAAACGTGTTGCAAACCACTTTCAAATATATAGAGCATACAGGACATGGGCTAATATTATAAACACTGCAGTGTGCACTTAGATATGAAAAAGGGGGTAACTAAAGTTTCAGCTGTCTAAGTGGAGAGCCACAAATTTTAAAAGAGCAAGATAGATTGAAAGGAGGTGGGCACTTTAGTTTTCTGGCTCTATGGAATACAGTGGGATGGCCAATAAATTTAAATAGTTGAAGGGGAATGATTTCACAAAATGATAATTTTGTGCTTACTCACAACAGCCAGAGAAAGGGGAGAGAGAAGGAGATAAATGGTCAAATTAACATATGGGGCAGGCAACTAGAAAGACAGTTGTGTTTAAGAACACTACAGCAACAGGGTAGGAGGGTTGAAAAATTCTGTGTAACTCACAAGAAACACAGCTGTGGTCTCTTTCCAAGTTTTACTATGCAATTCAAAAAAGAAAACAAGTAAAACACAGTGTAAAGAAAACAAATCACAGTATATAAAATAGAAGGCAATAAAGTAATGCAAAATACATGAAATAAAATGCAAACTAACCTTTCTCTCACAGCAAGTTGTGTCAGAGTCTTGTTGAGCTTTTCCAGTCAACAATGGATGCATGTTGGTCAAAAGTTAAGTCACTGTCCACATAAGTTCCTAAATCCTGTACAACTGGGTTAGCTCTCTGCGGTGTACTGTTAAGGCTGTAGGTTCCTGGGATAGATGACTTCCCAAGGGATACAATAATACAATTTTTGGCATTTAGTTTTAGTTCCCTTATTTTGGCATCAATTATTTAAGACAAACTTTCCAACAGGATGGCTAAGTCATTTGGAGATTCAATGACTGCTCCTAGCATGCAGTCATCTGCAAACTTAGTCAGACAGAGAATTTTTTTGTTTGCTTTTACTACAGAAAAGTAAATGCATAACAGGAGAGGTCCCAGCACACAAACCTAAGAGACTCCACTGCTGAATGGTCTCTTTGTGGAGGAAACTTCCCCTATTTTGATTTCCGGTGTCCTATCCATGAGACAGTTGGCAATGCAGTAGGTGACATGGGGGGTTATTCCCAGTTTATTTAGCATTTTGGACCTGCCCAAGTGGGGGATTGTGTCAAAAGACTTGGCTAGGTTAAGGTATGTTGTGAGTATTGTTTTACCATCATCCATTGCTTTAGTGACCTTTTCAAAGTCCATCAGGTAGAATAAGCATGACCTGCCCTTGACAAATACAAAACTGAGATGGGTCCAGTATTTGCAGGTTCTCTACATCCTTTCTAATTAGTTCCATAATAAGTCTTTCCATGTCTTTGCATATGAGACTGTTCAGACTTATGGGTCTGTAATTGCCTGGGTCTGTGGAAAATCCTCCCTTATGCAGGGGAATGACTATAACTGTTTATAGGTCCATAGGTTCATAAGTATGTACTAGGATAATGGCCCTGGAGCCTTTACAAGCCTAGTCCATAGAAGTGCCCAGGCATCGTGCCGCCCAACGTTAGTTCCCAGTGCCTCTATCAAGCAGAGCCACTGCAGTGATCCCCGGGGTGAACTTTCTATTTCCAGCCAGTCATCAAGATTTCTCTTGAAGAGGGCCAGTGACGTGCTCTGCTTGACATGTATGGGAAGTCTATTCCAGAACATAGGCAGTCTCTGGGTTATGAACCTGTCCCGCCAGCATGTTCTGTTGATTGTGGTAATGAGGTTGAGGTCTCTGGAGCGTGTGGTGTGGAGGGATTTGGATTTTTTTAGATGCAGCATTTCTAACAGAGCTGGGTCAGAAATGGCTTTGGAAGTCAAGCAGAGACTGCCTCTTACAAGACGATATAAGACAGAGAATAGCTGGAGTTTTCTGAGTGTGTCCATGTAGGACATGTGTTTAAGGCCTAGGATCCTCTTCATAAGATACTTTTATGGCCTTTCCAGCTGTTGGATGTGTCTAGTGAGGTACATGCCAAATGGGGCATTATACTCGATGACTGGCCTAATGAGAGAAGAGTAGAGAGAGATGAAGACCTCTTTCTTCCTGGATGCAAAACTCTTGGTAGTGAGATGTGCCACATAGAAGGACTTTCTAACCACAGTGGCAATGTGGTGGTGGAAGGACAGGTTGCTGTCAACCTGTGTCCCTAGATCTCTTATAACGCCTTCAGTGTTCAGTGAGCTGCCATTGATGTGGTAATTAGTGGGAACTGAGTTTTTCCCAAAGGGGATGACAATGCATTTTCTGGCATTAAGCTTAAGGCCATGGTTTTGACACTAGTCATTGGTCTTAGTGAGGCCTTTCTGTAGGATGTCTACATCACTTGGGGAGTTAATAATGGCTCCCAGCTTGCAGTCATCTGCAAACTTTAGTCAGCCAGAATCCTTCTGTGTTGGCATGGACTTCTGAGAAGTGGATGTCAAACAGGTGAGAATCCAGAACCGATCCCTGTGGGACTCCACTCGTGACTGGCTGGCAGTCTGATTTGGTGTCCGCTACTTTCACACTGTGGGTTCTATCTGTGAACCAGTTTGCAACCCACCTAGTGATACAGGGGTTGATGACTAGTTTGGTGAGTTTTTCAATAATTCCTGAGTGGGTAATGGTGTCAAAGGCCTTGGCCAGATTGAGGTAGGCTGTATGAACTGCGTTACACTTATCCACAGCTCTGGTGACTGACTCAAAGAAGTCAACGAGGCTGAGCAGGTATGATCTACCTTTCACAAAACAAAATTGTGTGTGATATAGGGATTGGAGATCCCCTATATCCTTGTTAATTAGGTCCATGATGATGTGCTCCATAGCCTTACATACCAGACTCGTCAGGCTAATGGGTGATAATTCCCAGGGTCTATAATCACTCCCTCTTTTATGGAGAGGAATGACTGTAGCGGTGGGCCATTTGGTAGGGACAAAGCTTGAGGTGAGGCTGTGACTGAACAGGGCACACAGATGTGGTGCCAGTTCACTTTGTAATTCATGTAGAACACATCCAGGGATATTGTCGGGTCCCATGGAAGCTGTATTCTTGGCCCTGGACAATGCAGCTTTAACCTGTGCTGCAGTAATGCTGGATGCCTGGCATTCCTCTGGTATTCTGATTGGTCCTTTGGGGGGATGAGAGGGGTAAAGTTGGCATTGAATCTGTCGGCTAGTATCTTGGCAATATCTTTTGGCTCAGTATAGGAGGTACCATTGTGCAGTAACTCAGAGCAAACCTGGGCATTGCTGTGGAGATTCTTGATATAACTATAGAAGATTTTGTGGTTGTTTTTAGTGTCTGCCACAACTCTGCCTTCATAGCTGGCTTTAGATGTTTTGATGAGGGATCTCAACTTTTTTGTTGAGGCTAATAAGGGAGTTTTTTCCAGTCTTGGGACTTCACCTTTTTCTGCAACAGTTTCTTCCTTCTGTTGTAGAGTTTATTAATGGCAGGGGACCACCAGACTGGCTTCCTTTTTTTGGAGGAGAGTCTCTTGTTTCTGTTGGGTATGGCTAGTTCCATGCATTTATGTACGTGTTCATATATTGCATTTATGTTGATTTGGCAGTCATGTATCTATTTTCCATTGACATGGGTGCCGTGAAGTTAGCCAAGTCTGTTTTTAGGAGCCCAAAGTCAGCTCTGGAGAAGTTTTTCATGGTGGTTACCTTTGCGGAGGGGTGTGCATGAGATGTGGATTTCCATGGTGATTAGTTTGTGGTCAGATCTAACCAGGGAGGAATTGACTATTGGTGTAGAGCAACAGTTGCCCATGTTTGTAATAACAAAGTCAAGAATGTTGCTTCCTCTAGTGGGGGTAAGAATAAGCTGGTCTAGGGCAGTAGAATTGATGAATTCCAGGAAGCGTTGGGTCAGTGTATTGGTGCATGAGTAGTTTTCCCATTTGATTGAGGGGTAGTTGAAGTCACCTAGTATGACAGTGTTGGGTTGGACCCTAACAGTTTCCAGGGTGCTTAGGAACATGGAGTGAGAGTCTTGGGACATGGTTGGGGACCTATAGCAGGCTACGACCTGAATTATCGTCTTACCCAATGTTGGTTGCACGTAAAGTATCTTAAATACGTTATGCTGGGCTACTAGTCTGGAAGTGTGCATATCCTTTATGAATATGGAGACACCAGTGCCTTTGGAGCTTAGGTCCATGTTCTGGGACTGAAAGGTGTGGAATGAGTTATAGCCTGGTAGTGCAGGGGTGCTTTCTACTGCTTTAAACCAGGTCTCAGTTACAACACAAATGTTGATTTTCTCCACTTTGAGGAGTGCTTCGAGCAAGTACATCTTGAGATTTAGACTTCTAGGGTTGAGCAGCATGACCTTCAGATTGCATTTATTTATAGCTGTTCCGGTGGTAATTTGGTTTTTGGAACATCGCCTAAAAAACGGCACTACAGGGTTGGCAAGAGCCTTAGCCAGTATCTTCAAACCCAGGGGTGACAATGCAGGCCATCTCTGGCAAAGCATCGAGGTCTGTCAAACATATCATTGTTCCCCATTTCCTTGGCACAAAACATGCATGGAGGCTGAGGTTGAAAAGTGTTGTTATGGGAATGGCTAAATTGTGCTTTATGCTGTTTAAAATGCACCCAGGGATACTTTCAGGACCCATAAATGCCGTAATTTTAGCTTTTGATTATACTTGTAGGATTTTAGTCTTGTGTGATAGATGGAGGTGAGTTGGCTTTAAGAAATAAATCTTGTGGGATTGATGGAGAGGAGAGAGGGGTAAGGCTTGAGCTGAATTTGTCGGTCAGTGGGTTAGCTATAGCTTTAGCCTCAGTGTAAGTAACATTGTTCACAATCAGCTCAGAGCATTGTTTCATTGTGCTTTTCAGATTACATACATTAAAAAAGGCCTTGTGATTACCTTTGGCTTGGGTGGCTATTTTACCCTCAGAACTTGGCTTTGGTGGACTTTATTAAGCTCCAAAGTTGTTTGTTTACTTCAGTGACAAGGGTTCTATCATTCTGGTAATCAGTCTTCTCATTTCTGGTCAGAATTCTCTTCCTTTTATTGTAAAGCTTATTGATATTATGGTTCCAACAAAGGAGGTTGTTTCTGAGGTTTGCCCTATGCTTGTTTCTACAGGGTACAGCTGCATCTATGCAGCTGTTTACATGCTGGTACAGTGTAGTGGTGTACATTTCCATTACTTCAGTGGCATTAGCATGGTTTGTTGGGGATTTGAAGACTGCCACTGTATCACGTACAAGTAAGCAGTTTGTCTTACAGAAATTTCTAAAGGCACCTAGGATGGAAGGGGTATTTTGTTTCAATTTCATTTCAAAGGAGAAGGCCAAATGGTCAGACCTAACAAATGGCAAATATACACAAGGGATTATGCAAGATGACCCCACAGTAGTAAGAATAAGATCCAAGATGTTTTTTCCTCTGGTGGGTGACTAATTGTTCCACTGCATTTTTATTAACAAAGTCAAAGAATCTCTGCCCTTGGGCACTAGTAGTGATGTAGGTTTTTATTAGATATTTTAGAATACACAGGGTTATACTGAGCTAAACATTACCATATAATGACCTTATAATAACACTGAATCATAATGCAGCTGTAATCCTGAAAACAAATAATAAAATGGCACATATAACTAAGAAATTATACTACTGGTTTTCTACTCTACGTGAGCAGGGCTGCAGTCTTGGTTACTCCCTCCTTTAAGTCTAGTTTGCAGATTTGACACTCCAAATAAAACTATATTAAGCTCATATTTCTTTAATTTATGTCTTCCAAAACCAAAATGTCACAGTGTTGCCATAAGTACTTTTTTAGGTGACTACAGTATGCATTCCTCTGGAATCAATGGGGTGCCATTTTTGAAGATACCCTTTTCACTCTGTCAATTCACAGCCTAAGGGTTGAATGCATTTTCACAGCTGTGAACAAATCTGTCCTCTTACTGTAAGCTACAAATTTAATTTTGTTTGATCTAACGTTTTTTGTTAATTTTTTTGTGTAAGTATTTAACATTTAGTTGTTGTGTCTTTCGGCTTTTTCCCGGTTAGGGGTCGCCAAAGTGGAACTCCGGTCCGCTAATGATTAACATTTAGTATGAGTTTTTTTTTTTTTTTTTTCTTGGAGTGTAATGTAACCTTAAGCCAATAAATACATTTTGTTTGGGTTTCCTCAACTGCCACACTGGCCTTAAAGCTATTGTTTCAGTACATTTCTTAGATGTTTCCAAATAATTCATTTTATAAATTACTTAAATGTCTTCATAAATGTAATGGTTAGTTCCAACAGAAAAATGGAATATGCTCTCCTCAGCACCACCCATGAATCAACATAACCAACTAGTTGCTACTCTAAAAATAATATATAGTGTGGGAAAAATAAGAGAATACTCATAGATAAATACAAAATAATAATAAGTATACATTAAAAAATATTTACTATTCAAAAATATGCGCACTGATTTTGTAGAACAATTACCGTGCTCATTATAAATCCTGCATACCCAATGAGAAGCTCAGCTCAATACAGATATTTAAAAACAAACACAGCAGTAACCAAATTTGTCTTCAAATCTCTACAATCAGATACTGTTAAAAAGAAAAACAATTCCCAGGAGTCTGGAAGTCTGCAACATCCTCATGTAAACAGTAATACACTTACAGACTCTTTTGACATAAAAAAATAATTCTGCGTTTTTTTATGTTCTGCTAAAGCAGTCAGTATTTCCCTCAGCAAACAATGCCAAACACTAGAGGGTTATACTTTGTATTATTTTACAATGCATTTATACAACTCCATTAACAAAAAAAAAAAAAAAAAACTCAAAGGCTCTCAGTAGCCGCAGTGCCCCTACAAACACATCTAGACTATACACAAATGGTGCTTTAATGGACTCCTATCACACAAACATAAAATTATAGTTAACGGAAAAAAAATAGCTAATGGTTCTCAACAGTGGACGCACCCCTACAAACAACTATACACATATGCAGACCCTGCCTTGAAGAGACCATTATCTTGCAGAGGGGAAAAAAAACAGCAGAAACTTCAAACTGCTGTGCAGGCATTGACAAGTATAAGCTTAGTGCATACGCAGCACATGTCTTAGATGCACAAGGCTAACTGCTGATGGCAGAAGAGCACCACAGTCCTCATACACTATTACATTATTTAGAAAATGGGAGAAATTTTTTTAAACAAGGTCATTGTAAACAGCAACAATCCATTTCTGTGTGTGGGTAATGTAGGATTTACTCATGGTTGCCTTTGTTTAATCACTTGAGATTTCCCCTGCTTTATCAAACCATGCTAACTGTAGATAAATCCAGTGTTACCCGCATCTAGTTGTGGATTATTGCTAAAATCTTAAGGGTCTTCCGTCACTGAGGTTTATACATACATCTAAGCAATGTAGTCTGTAACTGTTCTGTACCCATTATAGCCCAAATATGAATAAACTGTAAATTGACTTAATTTGGTAAGTGCCTGGCCTCTGTACATCCTTCGATGTACAGCCCTAAATGCTGAAAGCTGCCCTGCTTGAAATTCAACTTTATTCAATGAGGCATTTTTGAGGTAGCACAACTAAACTCCTCTAGACTGTCTTGCTGGTAACATTATCTTTGACCTCCCCAAAAATTAATTGAGACACATTATAAGCCTATACACAGCCTCTTTCTCCTCTCGCAGTTCTCACTTTACCCAGTAATCTTTCTTTCTTTCCATTCATCTTTGATTTTCTGCTTCCCTGACCATATGTCTGCCATGCTGCTTCCGTATCCTTACTGGAATAAATCCAATGCTTCTTCCGTCTTGTACTGATCCTTTATGCCAGTCTCCCATATAGCATACTGTTTCTTTTAACACTGCAGTAGTCTGTGTTAGGCTAACATGAATGTAACAAGCATCTGCTGATACTAGACTGACAGAAAGTAATACAACTTTTTTATGACAAAATATGTAAAGCTGGTGGGTGTGCGAGCCAAAGATCACTCCAAAGAAATGATGAGGAAGCCTATACATAAATGTAAGATAATTTCACTGCAGCTACTGTTACTGTGACACTGATCATGCAGTATTCTGAAAACAGCCTGCAGTGAGCCAGACCTACCTAAAGCCTGACTGCTATGATTTACGTAATAACAATGACATGCAAAAGAACCGCAGCAAGTATATATTATAATAATATTGTCATATAATACATAATACATACACACACACACACACACACACATATATATATGTATATATCTATACTTTGCAAAAAATGTCAATTGTGACTATTGTTTTTTAACACCTTCTTCAACTGTTTCTTACAGGTAACCTAAAATGCTTCTTCGCTGTCACAATCAGACCCTCAGGAAAGTACAGACAAAGTTGTTCAGACATGGATTAGACATTTGTTTCTGATGGAAGATTAATTAAAGCAATCCATTTATATAATTTCCCTTTCTACAAAGTTTCCTGAAGCCAAAAAGTGCAATAGGGATTTGCAGGGTTAAATGTTGCATTAAGGTACAAATATAAACAGGTTTGTGTAAGACAGAGTTAAAATTCAAGTAATTTTTTCTAGTTAGTTTGCAGCATTTCTACCACTTTTCAAACAGTCTTGATGAATCCCAATGTATTCTCCCTTTTCTGGACAGTTATTTGATACATTCTATTCATACTTCCTCCAGATATGCAAAGATACCTGAAGCCAAGAAATTCTAAAAACAAAAAATAAAAATAAAAAACAAGGCCCCTCTCTCATGGAAGATAAGCAGAGGAACACTTTCACAGCATTATATCCTGCTTTGCAAGGCAAGTCTGGAGCTAACAACAAAAATTGATTCTAAATGAGAAATTAAGCTATGCATAGATGTTACTTGGCTTCTGCGTTGCTCTTCATGGCAGTCCTTTAAGTGTGTCATACACCCTAGGTGGGCTTTTCTAAACAATAAAACAGGCAGCCTGTTCAAATCGAGATCAGACCCCTTCCTTTTAAAAGACTGCATAAGGTAACCTGTTCCCGTTTTCTCTTTTACAAAGCTGTCAAAGATGAACTCAAAACTCACAGCTACAGAAATAGCTGGTGACAGTGATGCTTTACTACTGGACCTGCTGACTGTGGCAAATGTAAAAAGGTTTTATGAATTTCTGCATCCTTTGCTAACCATGTTTTTTTTTACCTACTGAACAAAAGAAACACGATTACAGTGCTCAAAATGTAGTGTGTATTTAATGGATACAAATTACATCCAGTAAGGTTAATTAATGCAATCAGTATTCAAAATTCCAGGTACAAGGACCCCCAACACTGCCAACCCCTTAATGCTGTTTTAGTTCTGAGGTTACAGCTCCCCAGATTTGGAACAGTGTACCACCACTGTTGTTTTATGTTTCTGTCTTTTGACCTACTCTGCATTTTTAATAATAAGCATACAGCCCATAATATTTTGCAATATGAAATTCTAGTGCTTTCTACTGAACGGCTTTATGGTCTGAATTTGATTAAATATACCACCGACTAGAATTACTGCTTATGCCCAGACAGGAAACTGATCACAGATACAGCATCATACAACCAACTAGTATTACTGCTTATGCACAGACAGGAAACTGATCACAGATACAGCATCATACCACCAACTAGTATTACTGCTTATGCCCAGACAGGAAACTGATCACAGATACAGCATCATACCACCAACTAGTATTACTGCTTATGCCCAGACAGGAAACTGATCACATATACAGCATCATACCACCAACTAGTATTACTGCTTATGCCCAGACAGGAAACTGATCACAGATACAGCATCATAACACCAACTAGTATTACTGCTTATGTCCAGACAGGAAACTGATCTGAGATACAGCATCATACCACCAGCTTGTATTACTGCTTATGCCCAGACAGGAAACTGATCACAGATACAGCATCATACCACCAACTAGTATTACTGCTTATGCCCAGACAGGAAACTGATCACAGATACAGCATCATACCACCAACTAGTATTACTGCTTATGCCCAGACAGGAAACTGATCACAGATACAGCATCATACCACCAACTAGTATTACTGCTTATGCCCAGACAGGAAACTGATCACAGATACAGCATCATACCACCAACTAGTATTACTGCTTATGCCCAGACAGGAAACTGATCACAGATACAGCATCATAACACCAACTAGTATTACTGCTTATGTCCAGACAGGAAACTGATCTGAGATACAGCATCATACCACCAGCTTGTATTACTGCTTATGTCCAGACAGGAAACTGATCACAGATACAGCATCATACCACCAACTAGTATTACTGCTTATGCCCAGACAGGAAATTGATCACAGATACAGCATCATACCACCAACTAGTATTACTGCTTATGCCCAGACAGGAAACTGATCACAGATACAGCATTCAAACTCATTAATTTTGGTTCAGTTTTTCTTTATTCTTCTCTTTGTCTCTTTTTTTCTGGCCCTTTAGATATGAAATATATGATTTTACTGTTTTTCTGAGTAGCTGAATCATGCCATCCTTAGAGAACGGTCATGGTGCTTAGGGATTAGTGTACCCTACAGTACTGTTACCTATTTATTTAAGCCTGAATCAAATGAATCATTGCACATATTAAACCCTGGTTACTAGTAGAAAGTCACATCAAGGAAAATTAAATTGTGTTATTACATTCTCACACATCTGGATTTTGCAGTTAATTCTTTTTGTATGTGTTTCCGATGTTAAAACTGCACATGGTTTGAAAAACATAACAAGGATTATGACATGTTTTTTGATTTTTTTTTAGTTTCAAATACATTCATTTTTCTGATAGATCAACAAAAGAATGTCAACTTAGTTACTGGCAATGATTTATATACACCAGTACATCATTACGGGTAATCAAAACACCATACATCTTATTTTATTTTTTTACTAATAGATCATCACTTGTTAGCTTTCAGTGTGGGGTGTTACATCTGTGAAACATAGCTGACGGCTTGTCTTGCTAGACAATATCTGATTCCCTATTGCAGCACTTACAATGGAAAACAGTAGTGTATAAATTAATGCAGGTTGTGAGGCATTCTAGGTAAAGTCTTTTGTGATATCATGTTGGCAGGTTTCAGTTTCTAACTAATTTTCAAGGGGCTGTATATATATCAACAAAATTAATTCCAAAAATAACATACTTTTTTACTTCACATGTGGAAAAATTAGATACTGTATGTGGTGAGGTGATTACTCCCATCATTAAAGGATTGTATATTTGCTATAGAAAGTGTGACAATAGACTTTAAAGGTACACACCATTTTAAAACACAGTAACAAATGCAACACAGAAGTACTGGCACAACAATTTGGAAGTCTTTTACAGACAGTTACAAAAGAAGGGATTGCCACCAATTTACTAACTACTGAATGACTTCATCTTCAACAGTTTACTAACTACTAACTGATAAGTGATCAGGAAATGATTTTCTTCCTTACTTCTAAAAACGATTCACTCTTCTTGTGATCAAAAACGTGACATTTGTCAATATGGATCTATTAAGTTAATGCTTATATAGCCTTATTCAGTTTTACACCATTGTCAGTAGATGTTTTATTTGATGGACTTCCTGTTGTTCAAGTAGGGTTTAAACTAAGCCTCTCTAAGCCAAAGTCTATTCAGTGCTGGTCCCCCAGGACTCAGAGTTAGGACCTTCTTTGTTTAAAGTCTTCATACAATCAGTTATAGGTAACAACGCACATTTACAGCTGACCAACATAATTAACTCAAGTGGACAATAGATATTGGTCTTACGTTTAGCACTAAACAAAGTTCTGTTATGCAATTTGTAGAGCAGAAGTAGAATCTTTATATCACTAATGACTGAATTTTATACCAGTTAAACTGAGGTGATCTGTATAGCATAGTCAAATTAAATGTTCGCTTACTCTGGACACAAATTACATAACGGGAAGGAAACATTCTAAATTACATAACAGGAAGGAAACATTCTAAAATTTTAAATATAATTAGTTCAATTAATTCAAGTCAAAAAGCAGTTTAAATCCCTTCATCAAAACCTTATACTATTAAGTAAATACAATGCTAACTTTTGCACATCTACCACTCAAAAGGTTACAGGGCTTGACTGCGTTCAAAGGAACTACACAAAATGTGCTTGGGGTCTTTAAAGCTTAACATACTCAGAAAGTCTACCAAAATTACAAATGTATTCAGTTTAGTACAAGACATTTAGGGAAGATTTCATATGCATACTTAGAGAAATTTCTCACAAGGGAAAGTTAGCCATAATGAGTGTAAATTTAAATAATTATTCATATGTTTTTGCCAGAGTTCAAAAGTTAGCTCTTTCCAGGCTTATATTATCACAACTTAAAATTATTTAGCTCTTTATATTTCTTCAGTGAATTTTCTGTCATTCATCAGAAATCAGTAAGTGAATGTAGGTACTGGGTGAAGGAAGTAGGATGCAGACTTCTTGACCATGTAGCTATGGTTAGCACTTGTTGTACAACCACATTTCAACACTGCATCATGGAGGATTAAGGCTATGAAGTTAACCAGTGTCATCCCACAGTTTTGGGTCTGGTTCCTCCAATTTCCACTTGCACAGTGTGCAAGCTCTGTTTGTGGTTTGCACTGTTGTGGCAGGACAGGTAGCTTACATCCTTTTAAGTTGGGAACTGCTGACTGAAGGCTCAGTGTCTGTTATTCTAAAAGTGTATTAGTTCTGATTTAAACACTTGGGCTTTGGGCCAGTTATTTTACATTAAGAAGGTGTGGTCTGTACTCTTGTGGGAGGAAAGCGTAGATTCTGCCCTTCTGAGCTGGGTGTTTCTGGTTAAAGACTTATTGTGCCTGCTTATTTGAACTGTTTCTTTCCGAAATTGGTACACCTTGTTTGCTGTAGCACAGACTAAATTCAGACCTGCTGAATCTAGCTTTGTTCGTATAACCTGAGCACTAATCCAGACCATCTTTTTTTGGAGAAGGTTCCCCTGCACCCTAGTGGCAGGAGTGTGCAGTTAGAACTTGTCTGATTGAAGACTGCTGGAACGGGGCTCAGTTTTTAGCTTTTTATTGGTTAACTGGTTAATTTGTTTAAATCAGTTTGCTCATTTGCTACTGTTATATTAAAAAGAAAATACACTTTATGGATTACCACTTAGCTAGGGCTAAACTATTCCCAGTGCCATAAAGTCTGCTGTTCAAATTTTCCATTAGAACTAGCCATTTTCTTTTAGTTTTAGCACTCAAATCTGTTTCTTTGAGCTCGGCACTTGTTCAGAACTCGTAAGCACTAAATAAGCTACAAATTACTACAGCACTCAACATTCCTCACTTGTCTAGAGGAAAACAGTTTTTAGTACTTAATAAATAAGCACCTATCCACGCATTTCTAAGGGTCAGCTCCTGGTGTTTTCTCCTGTCTACCTGATGAATCTGGGCATTTTGGGGCAATGTAGCAATTGTCTCATGTACACAGACAACCCTCTCCCCCTACCACCCAACACTATAACCTGTGAAAGATGCACTTATATAGACAAACTGGAAGCAAACCTCTTTTCACCCAAGACTTGGACTAGACAGTCAACAGGAGAAGGTAAACACTTGCACCACAGCACACTCATCATATAGTCCCTCAAAACCTACAACACCAAAACACACACACAGCAACACAAAACACACACCTACATTTGTGGAGGGTCTCAATAAAAATCTGCTCAAGCAACAGAGACCTCCAAACCAGAAAACCAACCAACCTCTACCCCCCAACACAACCCAAATGACACATAGCCCACAACCTCAGTGTGCCACTCAACCACAGCCCATAAGGCATAACAACATACCCAACACTCTACTCTATAGTCAGGCACACTGATGTTCCACTCACCAGGCTAAACAAGGAGAAAGTTACTGTCAGCTGCCTGTCGGGTGCCAGAATCCGCCACATAACGCATGCACTCAGGTCACTCCACAGCAAGTATAAATATGACTCTGTCATTGTCCATGTTGGTGTGAATGACCTCAGACGTACCTCTCTGGACTACATGAAAAGAGACATGAAGGAGCTCTCCGATCTTGTAGCCCAGGCAGGTATGACCCTAGCCCTGAGTAGCATCCTGCCATCACCCAGAATGAAATCACAGTACAAGGACAAAATGGCTGACTTCAACAATTGGCTAAGCTTCTGGTGTCATTCTAAGGGGATCCAGTATCTATCTGCCTGGGATGACATGATCGACAGACCACGATGCTTTGCCATAGATGACCTGCACCTGTCACCCTTGGGATTCCGAATACTGGCTAAGGCTCTTGCTACCCCTATAGTGCCTTTTTTTAGGCAAGGTTCAAATGACAAACTCACCACCGTAACAGGTACAAGCAAGCAAAATCTGAGGGTGATGCTACTCAATGCTACAAGCCTAAACCTCAAAATGCATTCACTCGAGGCAATCCTTAAAATGGAGAACATCAACATCTATGCAGTAACAGAGACCTGGTTCAAGGCTTCGGAGAGCACCCCTGTATTGCCAGGCTATAATTCATACCATACCTTTTGGCCACCTAACCTGGACAGAAACACTAAAGGCGGAGGTGTGTCCATATTCATTAAGGATATCCACACCTCCAGGCTAGTTGCTCAGCGCAATGCATCCGAGATTATCCAAGTGCAACTAACTCTGGGCAAGACCACAATCCAAACTGTAACTTGCTACAGATCCCCCCACCATGCCCCAAGATTCCCACTCCTCATTTCGTGATACACTGGAAAATATTAGGGTACAACCCAACACCCTAATAATGGGCGATTTCAACTACCCCACCATTATCTGGGAAAACTACTCATATACCAACTCTTGCTCAACGTTTTTTGGAATTCATAAATTCCAATGCCTTGGATCAACTTATCCACACCCCCACCAGGGGCAGCAATATCGTACACCTGGTCATTACCAACATGGGCGACCGGTGTTCCACACCAGAGGTCAATTCCTCGTTGGTCAGATCTGACCACAAGCTAATCACCCAAGACATCTACATCCCGCCCCCACCCCCATTAGGGAAACCACCGTCAAAAAACTTCTCCAAAGCCAACTTCATGCTTCTTAAGACAGACCTTCACAACACCCATGCAGACGGACAATAGAGGTACGACTGCTGAATCCTACAGAAATGCACTTTATAAGCACTTACACGAGTGCATGGATCGTGCTATCCCTAACAGAACCAAGATGCTATCCTCCAAAAAAAGGAAGCCAATCTGGTGGTCCCCTGCCATAAACAAACTCTACAACAGAAAAAAGAAACTGTTGCAAAAAGAGTAAAATCCCATGATTGGAGGAACTCCGTCAGCCTCTGTAAGAAGCTGAGATCCCTCATAAAATCCTCCAAAGCTAGTTACGAAAAGAAAACTGGCACTGATTCTAAAGACAACCACAAAGCATTCTATAGCTATGTCAAGAATCGCAATGGCAACACGCAGATCTGCTCTGAGTTACAGCACAATGGCACTAAATATACAGAACCAACTGATATTGCCAACATCCTGGCAGATAGGTTCAGTGCTAACTTTACCCCCCTCTCACCCCCTAAAGGGCCCATCTCTATACTGGAAGAATGCAAATTTTCTGTAAACACGGCTGCACAGGTAAAAGTCTCACTCTCCAAAGCCAAGAACACAGCATCCATGGGATCTGACAACATCCCATGCTGCGTTCTACACAAACTACAGAATAAACTGGCACCCAATCTAGGCATCATGTTCAATCATAGCCTCACATCAGGCTTTGTGCCCATTGAATGGCACTCAGCAACGGTTATCACACTCCACAAAAGGGGAGCCACTATGTTCCCCGGGAACTACCGCCCCATTAGCCTAACTAGCCTGGTCTGCAAGGCCGTGGAACGTATCATCATGGAACTTATAAACAAAGACATTGGTAATATCAAAACTCTGGACTCCACCAAGTTCAGGTTTGTAAAGGCAGATCATGTCTCCTAAACCTGATAGACTTCTTTGAAGCAGTCACCAAAGTCGTAGACGAGGGTAAGGTGGTTCACACAGCCTATCTAGCTCTCGCCAAGACTTTTGACACCATCCCCCACTCAGGAATTATAGATAAACTCACTAAAAGTACAGTTTTGTACCTACCATAAATGTAGATGTTCGAGTGCTAATACAGCTGCAGTAATCACAGATGGGTTCTCTGCCGTCAGGCGGGTCCTCGGTCGGCCGAATTCCAAAGTCTAGGTCCGGCGTCGGTTGCTGTCGCCTTCTTTCCTGACGTCAGTGCGACAGGGGTATATAAGACACAGCCAACACCATTTTCTTCAGTCTTTCTTGCCCCAGATGTCAGGTGCCCCCAGAAGGAAGGCAATACATAAATTATATATATAACCATGCAATGCAATATAATCAAAAATCAGTAGTTGCAAGCAAATACATCATAGAAGGATAACCCAATCAGGTTGTATGAGGAGGTGTTAGCCACTAGGCCTTTACCAAGAGGGGAAGGAGGGAGGGAAACCTGTACTGCAGCTGTATTAGCACTCGAACATCTACATTTTTGGTAGGTACAAAACTGTACTATGTTCATCGTGCATACAGCTGCAGTAATCACAGATGGGTAGAATCCCAAAGCTACGCACAGGGTGGTAGGCACTAGGTGGAACTTGGAAGAGCCAGAATGCCCTGCAACACAGCAGTGGCAAAGCCTGCTCTAGTTTTGGAGTATAAAGGCAGGTGGTAGTGTTTTGTGAAGGTATGCACAGAACTCCAAGTGGCTGCCTCCAAAATATCTTTGGTAGGGACTCCTCTGAGGAAGGCTGTAGAGGTAGCTGTGGCCCTTGTGGAGTGGGATCTGATGCCTGTAGGAACAGATTTGCCATGAAAGGAGTAACAAAACCGTATGCAGTGGCCTATCCATTTTGAAATTGTCTGTTTGGAAATTGGCTTCCCTTGAGCTCCTACAGCATAGGACACAAAGAGTTGTTCTGATTTCCTGAAAGGCTTTGTTCTGTCCAAATAGTAACACAGCTGTCTATGGATGTCTAAGGAATGTAGCAGCCTTTCCCCTTTGTTTTGAGGATTGGGGTAAAGGTAGGTAAGTGTATGGCCTGATTTAAAGCTACCCTGGATACTACCTTAGGCATAAATGACGGGTTGGTTCGTAGGGAAACCCTGTCCTGATGGAAGATGAGAAAGGGCTGCACAGCCATGAGGGCTTGTAGTTCTGAAACCCTACGAGCTGAGGTAATGGCCAGAAGGAAAGCTGTTTTCCAGGACAAATATTGCAAATCTGTTGAGGCAGCTGGTTCAAAGGGGGCAATGTTAATTTTTCTAGAATGTAATTAAGATCCCAGGCTGGTATTGGTTGTTTCCTTGGAGGTCTTATATTCTTAGCCCCTCTGAGGAACTGTCTTAAGAGTGGGTGAGAGAATAAGGGTGGATCAGTGTTGTATTCTGCAGAAATGGCTGAGGCATGAATTTTGATGGAGGAAAATGAAAGTCCACTGTTCAACAGCTCAGCTAGATACTGTAATGTCTGAGGCAAATTCAGTTTTCTAGGATCCTGGCCTTTTTCTCATTCCAAGCGCAAAACCGTTTCCATTTTGCAGAGTAAGCCTTTCTAGTAGATGGCCTTCTGGCCTCCAAAATGACATCCTGTACCTCTTTGGCGAGTAGGGTCTGTTGTGGTGTTAAGGAATTTTCCATGCAGCCAGATTGAGTGTTTTCAGCTGACTGTGAAGAGTTTTGTAGCTGTGCTGAGTCAGTAGAAGAGGCATTAGAGGTAGGGTCCAGGGAGGAGTATGTGTTAGGCTCCTCAGGAGTGGGTACCAGTGTTGTCTTGGCCAATCTGGAGCAATCAGTATCATCTTCGGTCTGTCTGCTCTTGCTTTCAAGAGCACCTTGGGCAGAAGAGGCAAAGGTGGGAAGGCGTAAACTGTCTGTGCTGCCCAACTGAAAGAAAGGGCATCCACTCTCCAGGCCTTTGGATGGAAGGTCCTTGAGCAGAACTTTGTCAATTGATGATTCCTGTGGGAGGCAAAGAGATCTATGTCTGGCCTTCCCCACGCTTAGATTATCCTTGTAAACACTTGAGGATGCAACTTCCATTCGTGTGGGTCTGTCATATTTCTGCTTAGATTGTCTGCCAGCGTGTTTTCCAATCCTGGCAGGTACTGTGCTTGAAGTTCGATTTGCCATTCCAGAGCCAAGTTCCAAAGTGACATGGCTAGCCTGCACAGGGGGTATGAATGTGTTCCTCCTTGTTTGTTTATGTACCACATTACTGTGGTGTTGTCTGTTCTTATCAATAATTGCCCTGGATGCAGGAGGTCCTTGAAAGCTGTAAATGCATTTATCACTGCTAGCATTTCCTTTTGATTGATGTGAAGGTGCTTTTCCTTTTGGGACCATTTGCCCTGAATGCACCTGTCTGTCATGTGTGCCCCCAGGCGTAGTCTGAGGCGTCTGTTGTGATGACTTGATTTGCTTGAGGCTTGCAGAATGGTAGACCTGTGTTTGTTTGGCATGCTTGGGCCCACCATAGAAATTCCTGTTGCAAACATGGGATTATTGGTATTATTGTTTCCAAACTGTGGCTGTGTTGAGACCATAGGTTTTTTAGGTACCATTGAAGTTTCCTCATATGCAACTTTGCACATGGGATTAGAAGAATGCAAGATGCCATGAAGCCCAGAGCCTGCAGGATTTTCCTTGCAGTTAGCCTGGTACAATTTGCTAGTATTTTGAAGTACTGAGTTAGTTGCCCCTGTTTTTCTGGCGTAAGATAGGCCATCTGGGTGTTTGTGTCCAAGTTGGCACCCAGGAAAGGTATTTTCTGAGATGGTGTTAGCCTGGATTTCTCTTTGTTGACTGTGTATCCCAGAGAATTCAATAACCGTGTTACATAAGCCAGATGTTCCAGAAGTATGTGTTTGCTGTCCGCTTGGATCAGGCAATCGTCCAAATAAGGGTAAATTTGCATCCCTTGAAGTCTGCAGTAGGCAATTACTGATGCCAGGCATTTCGTGAATACTCTGGGTGCAGTAGATAAGCCAAAGGGCAATGCAGAGAATTGATAGTGGATTGAACCTGCAAGAAATCTGAGGTATCTTCTGCAGCTTTGTCTGATTGGGACATGCAGGTATGCCTCCTTGAGGTCCAATGTTACCAGCCAAAACTCCTTGCCCAGCATGGGAAGAAGCTGCTGTAAGGTGAGCATCTTGAATTTTGGTACGAGTAGAAATGTGTTTAGGATGGATAAGTCCAAAATGGGTCTCCAGTCGGTTTCTTTCCTTGGTACCAGGAATAGTCTGGAATAAAAACCTTGACCTTGTTCGTGAGTAGGTACCTCTTGAATAGCTTTCATGTCCATGAGCTTTGAAATTTGTATTTGAGCCTCTGCCCTTTGATTGTGTGGCAGGTTCGGCATGCCTCTCATTTTTGGAAGAGTGTGAAAATGAAATCTGTAGCCTCTTTATGATGTCCAGGATCCATTTGTCTGTTGTGATAATATGCCAATTTCTTGTAAATAATGCCAGCTTTCCTCCCAAGGGTGCTGCCAGCTGAGACTTGCTTGGCATGAAAAGGGGAAAGTCATTGGTTTTGTTTCCTGTATTGTTGTGCACTGTCTTCGCCACCTCTTGGTGCTGGAGTTTGCCATTGTCTGCCTCTATATGATCCTTGAGATTGTCCTCTGCCCCTTGTGCGCCTGCATCTACCTCTTTGAGGTTTGTCCGTGGCTGGAAAGGACCAGTTTTTTGAAGGCCAATTTCTGCTAAAACGTGGTGGTTGAACCTGTATAAAGGCTTTGACAGTTTGCATAGATTTAGCTTTTTCTTCCATTTTCCGTAGTATCTCCTCAGCATTAGTACCAAATAATACATCCTTTTGTAAAGGAGCATCTAGTAGTTTAGCTTTAACATGAACAGGCAAGGTTTGTTCCCTAAGCCAAGCATGTCTACGAATGACTGATCCTGTAACAGCAGCTCTACTTGAGGCCTCTAGAGCATCATAGCCACATTGTAAGGTGTTTACCCACTTCTTCTGCACTATGCATCATATCCTGCAACTCCTTCAAATCTGGTTGTTCAGGTTGTGACATTTTATTCCTTAATTGTGATAACAGAAACTGCTGATATTTAAGCATATGGAACTGACAATTTAAGGCCCTCATGGCTAGGGTGGCCGAGGTATATACCTTTTTTCCCCACCTTTCTAAGGATCTAGACTCTCTTTCGGAAGGTAGTGGATTCTTAGCAGTAGAGGCCTTCATTCCCTTGGGGCCTTGAGAAATGGTTTCAGGGTCAGCATTATGGCTTTTGTAAAGAAATTGGTGAGAGTTAGGAACTCTGTAGTACCTATCAGGCTTGATTGGGGCAGGAGGCAGGGAATCCGGATTAAGGCAAGCCTCCGAGTAAACATCATCAAGTATGTCCAAGACAGGAGGTATCGCCAGAGGTCTGTGCTGAGGTAGAAAAAGGAATTCCCTAAGTCTTTTCTTGGAATCAGAAAAGTCTTGGCCTTCCCAATGGAAGTGTTCCCTCAAGGTATGCAAGGTTTCCCCAAAAGAAAAATCCTCTGGGGAGATACAGAAGGAATGGACTGCTCTGCATCAGAATCTTCAAAAGGGGAGTACGAGTGTTCCTCTTCATCAGAATGTTCTGAAATAATGGAGCCCTGGTCAGAAGAGGGAGAATCTTCCTCCACTCTGGGTCTCTTGTCCAGGGGGATTGGGAACCCCTGATAAGAGTAATTAAATCCTCAGCCATTTTTAGCATCTGCTTTTTAGGCATGGGGCCTGGAGATGGGCCCTGTGCAACAGGCCTCTTGGGATGCATGGCTGATTTGGACTTAGTAAATGCCTTTATGGAAAAGGAAGATGAGGGTCTAAAGACACCATGGGTGGAAGTGGACCTGTCCACATTAGGAGGCTCAACACTCACAGTGGCTTCGGTAACTGTAGTCTGGGTATGGGCCGAGGCACCTGCGGTCTCGGTTACAGAAGACACAGCCAGAGAAGAGTCGTTGGTAGTCAGGGGCTGCGTAGGCACCTCGCTGAGAACCGGACCACGTGTAGCCGGTTTTGGCGTGGTGTCGGTGGAGACTGCGGACCTCGCGTGTCGGTCTTTGTCCTTGCGTTTTTTGGACAAAACGGTAGTCGGAGTCTCCGACGACATTTTATAATCAAAAGCTTTACCAAAAAAGTGCTGGGCGAATTCCGTCCGATGCTTAATGCTGCATTTATTGAAAGTAGCGCAAAAGCGACAGCCCGAGACATCATGGTCTGGGCCTAAACAAGGTATGCAGAGGGAATGGAAATCCTTATGCGGTATTTGCTTCCCACAAGAAATACAGTTGTTAACTTTGTCTGACATCGGTCTGAGGCAAGAAAAGTTTCCCCAATGGGGTACTTAGCTTTAAAGAAGACTTCGGTTTCCAAATTTTCGTAATTTCAGGAGCTGGCCGACCGGCACTTGCGAACTGCTTCTGCTTCGGGCACCGTGCGGCAAAAAAGACTGAAGAAAATGGCGTCGGCTGTGTCTTATATACCCCTGTCGCACTGACGTCAGGAAAGAAGGCGACAGCAACCGACGCCGGACCTAGACTTTGGAATTCGGCCGACCGAGGACCCGCCTAACGGCACAGAACCCATCTGTGATTACTGTAGCTGTATGCACGATGAACATCTAGGTATAAATCCCTATGTCACAAGATGGGTTGCCAACTGGCCCACTGACAGAACCCACACCGTGAAAGTAGCAGACTCCAAATCTGACTTCAGACCAGTGACAAGTGTAGTACCACAGGGTTCAGTCCTGGGTCCTCTCCTGTTTGGTATCTACTTCTCTGAAGTACAGGCTAATACAGAAGGTCTTTGGCTAATGAAGTTTGCAGATGACTGCAAACTAGGAGCCATACGCAAAATTCCTAATGATGTGGACATCCTACAAAAGGGCCTCACTGAGACAGATGCCTGGTGTCAAAGCCATGACCTCAAGCTCAATGCCAAAAAGAGCACTGTCATCCCTTTTGGTAAAAACTCTGTACCCATGAGCTACCACATTGATGGTAGTCTACTTAACACTGAATGTGTGATAAGAGACCTTGGGACACAGATGAACAGTAGTCTCTCCTTTGATAATCACATTGCCACAGTAGTCAGAAAATCCTTCTACGTGGCACACCTCATCACAAAAGGTTTCTCATCTAGGAAAAAAGAGGTCATTGTTCCACTCTATCGTCACTCAATAGACCCATTATAGAGTACAATACTCCTTTTGGTATGTACCTCACAAGACCTCTACAACAACTGGAAAGGCCACAGAGATACCTCACAAAGAGGATTACTGACCTCAAACAGATGCCCTACGCAAACCGTCTCAAAAAACTCCAGCTTTACTCTGTCATATATCGCCTGCTCAGGGGCGATCTCTGCCTAACATACAAAGCTATGTCAAACCCAGAGCTGTTGGACATACTCCACTTAAAGAAATCCCAATTCCTCTGAGCTACATGCTCTAGGGATCTAAACCATGTCACCACAATAAACAGAACATGCTGGACGGATAGATTCCTATCCCAGAGACTTCCCATACTCTGGAACAAACTACTTATTTATATCAAACAAAACTCCTCATTAGCACTCTTCAAGAAAAATCTTGATGATTGGATGGGAAATAGGAAATTCACCCTGGGGATCACCTCTGTGGCTCTACTCGACAGGGGCACAGGAAAATAATTTTCTTGGGTGGCGAAAGCCATGGTACCTTTTTGGCTAGGCTTATATAGGCCCTAGGGCCAATAGCCTAGTACCTACCTATGAACCTATGAACTCTCAGTTAAAACTAATAGTCTTTTCCAGTAAAAATAAAAAAAATAAAATAAATGCATGCATACACACATAAATATATAAACAATCAAAAACACTTTAAATGCTATTCACACTAAACCCGTTCATGAATTAAAAGGAGAATTTGTATCTGTATTTTCAGTATCTTGACTGTTTCTGTGAGTATGTGTGTGTGTGTGTGTGTGTGTGTGTGTGAGTGTGCACACAAGAACGTCTGTGTATGTGTGCATATGTGCATATGTGTGTGCGTGTGTGTGTGTGTGTGTGTGTGTGTGTGTATGTGTGTGTGTGTGTGTTTCTGTGTATGTACAGGAATGCAACACAAAGAACCATCCTTTCATACACCTTAAGTGTTATTTTATAATACTCTTCTCAGACTGACTGTACATTGTAATACACTATGGGGATTTGTGCAAGCAGGTGCGCATTTGTGCATGTGTGCATTAGAGACTGGAAAGCCCATGCTATTTGCCAAGGAATTATCTGCAGAACTGCCTTCTTCTATTACTGCCTGTTACCTGCAAGTCATGTTGTCACTGTAAGAAAACCTGTCATTCTATACAGCAGGCTGTCATAGGAGTGGGCTGAACTCTTTTTAAATATACTGTATTCTATACCGTAGCAAAGTTACTGCAGTTTGTTTGAGGTTTTCACCCTGCTGTGAGGCAGTAGTGTGCCATACAAATTTTCTTTATATTTTTGCTTAAATTAGAGCAGATATCCTAGTCATGGAATGCAAAAGCATCTCTGTAACCTTATGCTAATTGAAAAGACCTAATAATTTACTAAATCACTGACACAATGATATTAGAGGATAACATTTTTAGAGCATATGATACAAATCAGAACAAAGTATAACTTACTTTTGACAAGAAAACTCTATTTCTGTCTGAGGGTTTTGTGACCTTTGCGGCCAAGTTTAAGCTGTCTGTATAATGTTGTCAGATGTCAAGAAGCTCAGCAATGCTGGCCATATCAACTCACATATAGTCTGTAACATGTAGCTGGCCATATCAACTTACATGTAGTCTGTAACATGTAGCTGGCCCTATCAATTCACATATAGTCTGTAACATGTAGCTGGCCATATCAACTTACATGTAGTCTGTAACATGTAGCTGACCCTATCAACTTACATGTAGTCTGTAACATGTAGCTGGCCCTATCAACTTACATGTTGTCTGTAACATGTGGCTGGACATATCAACTTACATGTAGTCTGTAACATGTAGCTGGCCATATCAACTTACATGCAGTCTGTAACATGTAGCTGGCCCTATCAACTTACATGTAATCTGTACTCTATAGCTGGCCCTATCACTTTACATGTAGTCTGTAACATGCAGCTGGACTTATCAACTTACATGTAGTCTGTAACATGCAGCTGGCCCTATCAACTTACATGTAGTCTGTAACATGTAGCTGGCCATATCAACTTACATGCAGTCTGTAACATGTAGCTGGACCTATCAACTTACATATAGTCTGTAACATGTAGCTGGCCATATCAACTTACATGTAGTCTGTAACATGTAGCTGGCCATATCAACTTACATGCAGTCTGTAACATGTAGCTGGCCCTATCAACTCACATATAGTCTGTAACATGTAGCTGGCCATATCAACTTGCATGTAGTCTGTAACATGTAGCTGGCCATATCAGCTTACATGTAGTCTGTAACATGTAGCTGGTCACATCAACTTACATGCAGTCTGTAACATGTAGTTAGCCATATCAACTTACATTCAGTCTGTAACATGTAGCTGGCCATATCAACTTACATGCAGCCTGTAACATGTAGCTGGCCCTATCAACTCACATATAGTCTGTAACATGTAACTGGCCATATCAACTTACATGTAGTCTGTAACATGTAGCTGGCCATGTCAACTTATATGTAGTCTGAAACATGTAGCTGGCCATATCAACTTACATGCAGTCTGTAACATGTAGCTGGCCATATCAATTTACATGTAGTCTGTAACATGTAGCTGGCCCTATCAACTTACATGTAGTCTGTAACATGTAGCTGGCCATATCAATTTACATGTAGTCTGTAACATGTAGCTGGCCCTATCAACTTACATGTAGTCTGTAACATGTAGCTGGCCATATCAACTTACATGTAGTCTGTAACATGTAGCTGGCCATATCAACTTACATGCAGTCTGTAACATGTAGCTGGCCCTATCAACTTACATGTAGTCTGTAACATGTAGCTGGCCCTATCAACTTGCATGTAGTCTGTAGCGTGTAGCTGGCCCTATCAACTTTACATGTAGTCTGTAACATGTAGCTGGCCATATCAACTTGTATGTAGTCTGTAACATGTAGCTGGCCATATCAACATACATGTAGTCTGTAACATGTAGCTGGTCATATCAACTTACATGTAGTCTGTAACATGTATGGGTACTACATGTTTTACTTTAAACCGTCTTTTCACGAGTCTCTTGGTGGGAATGTTGTACTACCTGCTCCTGCACTGATAAAATGTTAACAATGGCATTCCAGCTTCTAAGAACAGGTTTCTGATGCTGCATTAATACAAAAACAAAGTTGGAGCCTAGATTTTTTTTTCTTTCAAAAGCAAAGCAAGTTCATAATAAAATAAAAATAAGAAGTTATGTACTCACCATAACGTTCCATCTGAGTAGGTAAACTTCATTTGTCAGCACCCTATGGGAATCGGATCCGACTTCAGATCCGAGCCGGCAGTTTTCAACAGCTTAGATCAGAGCTCCAAGCTACTCCCCCTCCCTATAACCCCCTGCCAACCTTGACTGACCTCAGATCGAGTTTGCTCAAATGCAAATACTGCTAGAAGATAATTATTCTCATATTAAAACATAGGTAACACACCGTGTAAACCTGAGCATGAAAAAACATCCGAAGGTGAGGAAGCAGGCGGGAGGGACGGGTGCTGACAAATGAAGTTTACCTACTCAGATGGAACGTTATGGTGAGTACATAACTTCTTAATCTGAAGTAGTTAACTTAATTTGTGCAGCAACCTATGGGACAGAGTCCCCAGCTACCTGAACCTTGGGCGGCCTTCATGGAAGGATGTTCCGGAGCACTGCAGAGCCAATGGATGCTCTCCCTCTGGAGATAATGTCCAATTTATAGTGATTGATAAAGGTATGAGATGAGGCCCAAGTGGCTGCCGAGCAAATATCATCCAAAGAGACTCTAGCTCTAAAGGCCGCAGAGGTAGACATAGATCATGTAGAGTAGGCATGGACTTCCTGAGGTGCGGGCCTGCCCGAACTTTCATATGCTAAAAGGATACACTGTGAAATCCATCTAGACAGCGTGACTTTAGACACAGATTTACCCAAGTTAAATTTGGTAAAGGAGATGAACAACTAGTCAGACTGCCTATGACCAGATGTCCTGTGGATGTAGAAGCAAAGTTGTCTATGCACATCCAGTGAGTGTAATTTGTATTCCCCTTTGTTTAGGTAATTAGGAAAAAAGACTGGTAGGTTAATGGACTGATTAATATTCGACTCAGACGCAATCTTGGGAAGAAAAGAGGGATTGGTCCTGAGGTAAACTCTATCCTTGTGAAAAGTCAAGTATGAGGGTTTTACACAGAGGGCTTGTAGTTCAGAGACCCTTCGAGCCGAGGTGATAGCGACAAGAAAGGCCGTTTTCCATGACAAAAATTTAAGATCTACTGAAGCTGCAGGCTCAAATGGGGGAGCTGCCAAGGCCTGAAGAACTAGCATTAAATCCCAAGGAGGGACTACATCCTTCACTG
The DNA here is from genome assembly GCF_019279795.1 of Protopterus annectens. Taxonomy (NCBI): domain Eukaryota; kingdom Metazoa; phylum Chordata; order Ceratodontiformes; family Protopteridae; genus Protopterus; species Protopterus annectens. The sequence goes on from NC_056739.1 coordinate 1,599,866,767, forward strand.
GACGTCTGAGCAGAAAGGTGCCCTTCAGAAAGGTCTTACACAATTTCGTGGTGATCAAAGGGCCCAGTTCATTTCCCACGTGATAATGAGAGATAGCTGCTAGTTGAACCTTGACTGTGGAGGAGCTAGCCCCCTGATGAAACAGCCCTGACAGGAAGTCTAATACAGCGGGTAAAGGAGCTGTGAAAGGATCCAAATTTCGACGTTCCGCCCAAATGGAGAAACGCTTCCATTTGCTACTATAGATCTTTCTAGTAGAAGGCTTGTGCGCTGCTACTAGGATATCTTTAACAGGGGAAGAGATATGGGGAGTCCTAACTACGAGTGGAACTGCAGCAGCCAAGCCGTGAGCATGAGATTGTCCAGGTTCAGGACTGGGAGATCTAGGGGGTGGGTTATTAGATCCGGAAGGGGATCCAGAATCCAAGGAGGATTCACCAGATGAGACCAAAGGTAAGGGAACCAGGCTTGACGAGGCCAGAATGGGGCAATGAGGATTATCCTGCTCCCCAACCGACTGGCTTTCTGCAGAAACTTTAGCATCAGAAGAAGAGGAGGGTAAGCATAAAGTAGACCGGGAGGCCAAGCATGCACCAGAGCGTCTCTAGGAGATTCCCCAGAAGGGGGGAATGAGAGCGAAGTAGTCGTAACATTTTGTGTTCGAGGGAGAGGCAAAGAGATCGCAACAGGGTTGACCCCATTCAGCGAAAATCCAGTTCGCTACCTTGAGATTCAGAGACCACTCGTATGGTAACAGGATGGTGCGACTTAGTCTGTCCACTAGGATGCTGGACCGCCCCGGAATGTGCGTTGCTATGAGAAAACGGTTGGTGGAGATCGCCCATTCCCACACCCTCATGGCCTCTCGACAGAGTGGGTAAGACCTGGTTCCTCCTTGTTTGTTGATGTACCAGACAACAGACATGTTATCCATCTGAATCACAATTGTTCCTACAGGAAGAAGGTCCTGAAGTGCTTGCAACGCCAACAGCACTGCCCTCATCTCTAGGACATTGATATGCAATGAAGTCTCCGTGAGGTCCCACGTGCCTTGGACTGTCTTGCCTGAACAATGCCCCCCCCCCACCCGAGGCGGGAGGCGTCTGTGGTCACTGTGGCTAGGGGAGGGGCCATAGAAAAGGGGCATCCTTCCTGGAGGTCCGGAGATTGGAGCCACCATAAGAGGGCCCTCTTGCAAGCCCTGCTGAGGGGAATGGGGTGGCTGAGAGGATACTGAAGAAAGGACCACTGGACTTGGAGGGTCCATTGTAAGACCCTCATGTTCAAATGCGCCATTGGCAATAGATTGATTGCCGCCGCCATTGAACCTAGAGCCCTTAGGACCAATTCCGCTGGAGGAGCTGGGGATTGTATGATGGTCCGCACATGTAGCCTCAGGATTTGTAGCCGGTCCATGGTCAAAAAGGCTAGGAGCTTGTTTGTGTTTAATCTCCCCCCTATGAAGTCTATGGTCTGACAAAGGGCAAGAGATGACTTCTCTATGTTGATAGTGATCCCCAGCCAGGGGGGCTAGACGAAGAAAGTAGTTTCTGGATGCGCAGAGGAGATGCCAGTCGTCCAGGTATGGGAAAACCTGAATTCCCTGGAGCCTCGGGTGGGCCGCTACCACCGCCAACACTTTGGTGAACACTCTGGGGGCTGTGGTGAGATAAAAGGGGAGGACCCTGAATTGGTAATGACTGGATCCTAGCCGGAAGAGGAGGAACCTTCTGGATCGCCTGTCCATCAGAATGTGGTAGTATGCATCCTTGAGGTCTATAGTGCACATCCAGTCATTCTCCCGCAAGAGGGGGAGAATGGATTGAAGGGTGACCATGTGGAACTTCTCTTTGTTTACTGACAGGTTCAGGGGGAGAGGTTGAGGATTGGTCTTAAGTCCCCCGTCTTTTTTGACACCAAGAAGAACCTGGAGTAAAAACCCGATCTGCACTGGTCTGGGGGGATGTGTTGGATGGCTCTTTTTTTCAGCAACTGTTGAATTTCAGTTGCTGCGGCCTCCCTCTGATCGGGTGGGACATCGGGGAGGTATCTGGGGCTGCGTGGGTAAAGAGAAAAGGGGATATGATATCCTCTGGATATGATGCGAAGCACCCAGCTGTCTGTCGTGATGTACTCCCAAGCTGCTAGATGCTTCGAGAAACGCCCCCGACTGCCTCCAGAGTGGAGCAGTCGGGCAACCCCTCAGGGGTGTTGCATGGGTTGGTCCGAGAAAGGTTATCTGGATCCAAAGTTCCTCGGGCCCCCTCTGCCTCTAGGGCGGTGTCCACCCTGCCCTCCTCTGCCGCGGAAGGGCTGGGAGTCCGGAGCGGGACGGGATTATTGCGATTTCCAGAACCACATCTTCTTCTGTCCCTTTTGGTTCTTGGAGAAGGACCTACGGGGAGCAGAGAAGCGGACTCCGACGGCAGACAACGTCTTCCCGTCCTTCTCGCTCTGGACCAAAGTATCGCGAACGGTTTTGCCAAAAAGGGCAGAACCATCGAAAGGGGCATTAGCGAAAGATGCCTTGAAGGGCTCTGCGAAATCACAGTGATGGAGCCAGGCCTGACGCCTCATGACGAGGCCCACTCCGCTGGCTCTAGCGGCTCCTTCCATGGCATGGGACAGAAGCCGCATAGAGGTGTTAGATATAGATCAGAGAGTGGCCATCTGGGTGGAGTGCAACTGTTTGTCCTCCACCGACATGGACTCGGGGGGCGACGCAGCGTACTCTTTGATAAGGTCCTGCTGCAGTCGAAGAACATGTGCCATGTAATTCAGCGACCTCACAGAGAAGGTAGCTGAACTAAAAACCCGCTTCCCTAAACGGTCCATTGACCGAGACTCCTTGCTCGGGGGGTGGACCGAGGGACTCTCCTGAGCTAGTTCCCTCTTGGTGGCCGCCGCCAACAACATGGCATCTACAGGGGGACCCTTACTCCAATGGGACTTGTCGAGGGGGGGGCTAAGAATTTTGTCCGGACGCTTGGGGACAGGCTCCACAGTGTCCGGCTCTTTCATGCCCTGGTAGTAATCAAATCTACCAAGGGGTCGGCCGAAGGGGACACCCAAGAGGTAGACGGGCCTGCTTCAAACGCCTCCAGGAACACGGATTCGTCCGAGGAAGGCTTTGGGGCAGACCCCCCCCCCTTATCCTGAGCATCTCCGTGATGTCATAAAAAGAGACATCTTCGGGGGGTGATCTTGGGAAGCCTTCCCCTTCCTCCAAATCCATGTCCGCAGTCAAGGACTCGAGGGAGTCCAGGTGCCTCCTCTTGCACTTTTGCTTGCGAGGAACCTCCACGGGGTGGCTCTCGGAGGAGGTCTCATCAGCAACGTCTTGTTCCAAAGGAACGACCTGGGACGTCAAAGCAGGCTGTCCCTGGGGCCGGGTGATGGAAGTCGGGCCCAACAGAGGAGTGCAGGATGGGGCTGTGGCAAGGGCCGGCGGCCTGGAATCTCTCGACAGAGCCCTCTCCACCACGTCGAACGCCGAGGGAGATCTGCTCTCTCTAGGATCCGAAAGCAGACCCTCACTCAGATCCGACGGACGGATCGGGGCCGGTGCCGAAGTGATCGGATCCGAGGGACCAGCATGCTCCGACCTGGACGGAGCCGAAGGCATACTGATAACCCCGGATCTGAAGCTCAGCCCTTGGCTCTGATGAAAATGGACCCGACAGACTCGAGGGGAGCATCGGCGCCGAAGTACCCGAGACTGTCGGCGCCGACACACCCCCGGCTCCAAGGCTGCCCGGCTCCAAAGACTCCGAGCCCGGGAAGCGGGACGGAGAAGGAGCTATCGGGGCAAAGAAGGGGGTTGAGCTCCCCCCCGGAGGGGGGGGGGAGGCAGGAGCACTCCCATCTGCAGTTGGGCCTGGAGGAATCTTCTCATCATCCGGTCCAAATCTGCATCCGCGAGGCTTCGGGTCGAACTCGATGAGGCCACCGAGGCGAGACGGGAGTGCTGCCTCAATGACCTCGAGGGAGATCGGGTCTCCTCCTCCTCCTCAGGACCTGGTGAAAAGCAAGGAGACCGGATCCGAGAAGGAGGAGACCTAGAAGTCCTGGAGGGAGAAGACTGCTTAGCCGGGGGGGGCGAAGCGGAGGCCTCGACCTGCCGCTTGTGGTGCTTCTCCCTCTTTTTCTCTTTCCTAGCCTCCCTCTCTCCCTCTCCTCCGGGCCAAAGGGCGGGAGGTTGAGTCCCGGCCAGGGGGAGGGAAGCAGGAGTGGCAGCCGCCGCAGCGGGAGCCACGGAAGGACCGGAGGTAGAAGCCGAATCCGGGGGCAGAAGACCCGCCAGAATCAGCTTAGACCTCCGGTCTTTAAGTGCCCTGGGGTTGAACGCCGCACAAATGGAACAACCAGAAGAGAGGTGCTCAACCCCAAGGCACAGCACACACCGAGTGTGGCCATCCGACGGGGACAGCTTATGGCCACACTCGGAGCACTTAGAAAAAAATAGGCTTTGGGGTCTCAGACATTTTAATTAAGAAAGACAGACACACACATTAGGCCCCAAACATGCACACACAAACCCTAACGGAACCACGAGGGAAAGGGGAGGTTAATTACAAAAAATATAAAGATAAGCTAGGGAGGATTTTAGACAAAAAGGGACCTGAAAGCACTCACAACCAAGTAGGGTAGAAAAAATAAAGAAGTTGTTAAATTTTTTCTCACAAAAACCTCCAACGCCTGGAACTCAAGATCGAGCTGCTGTTGGTTAAACCGCGGCAAACTAGATCTGAGGTCAGTCAGGGTTGGCGGGGGATTATGGGTAGGGGGAGAAGCTTGGAGCTCGGATCTAAGCTGTTGAAAACTGCCGGCTCGGATCCGAAGTCGGATCCAATTCCCATAGGTTGCTGCACAAATGAAGTTAACTACTTCAGATCTATTGTTATGCTACTGTACACTCAGAACATTAAGTGATAACTCTGTAATAAAGTCACTCCTGGGAAGAATGAAATACTTCGCTTTGTCTCTTATTTTGATCCACCAAACATTAATGTTAATTCACACAAAACATTCTGTCATGTCTTACTGTTTAAACATGCAAGGTAACAATCACTGAAATAATAACTCATATCATCATTACCACTAAATCTTTACATGCCTCAGGCAAAAAAAATTCTGAACAAATAAAAACACTGCTTATGTGTTACTTTACCATTTGCTTGTTTTGCATCATGATGGCTTGTTGTTACTACCTAAGCAAAAAGCCATTACGATATGCTCTACAGACACACCAAGGAAATAAAAACAAATACCTAGGATTCCATGTCCTTTAAAAGTTTTTGCAATAACGGCAAGTGGCTTTTTCTTGCATGGATAGAAGGCCTTGCATAGTTCTTCCACACTGTGGCCATCAACAACAATGGCATTCCACCTGTAACAATCAATCAGTCAGTTAATCAATCAAATAATAACTAACTCATATATGTGTGTGTGTGTGTGTGTGTGTGTGTGTGTGTGTGTGTGTGTGTGTGTGTGTGTGTGTGTGTGCTTGCACTTGTGCATGTGTGTGTGTGTGTGTGTGTGTGTGTGTGTGTGTGTACATATATATATATATATATATATATATATATATATATATATATATATATATATATATATATATATATATATATATGCCTAAGCAGCAGATACCTCCAAAGCAGACACCCAAGCAACCGCTACCCAAAACAAAACACGTGCAACACATAGCTCACAAAGCCAGTGAGCCGAACAGTCACAGCCCTTAAGGCTAAACAACACACCTGATACACTTGTAATAGGTGACTCTGTCGTCAGGCACACTGACGTCCCGCTCACCAGGCTGAACAAGGAAAAGGTCACGGTGAGGTGCCTGTCGCCACATAACACAAGCACTCACATCACTCCAAGGCAAGTACAAATATGACTCAGTCATTGTCTATGCTGGTGTGAATGACCTGAGACGTACCTCCCTGGACTACATGAAAAGAGACATAGAGGAGCTCTCTGAGCATGTAGCCCAGGCCGGTATGACCCTGACCTTGAGTAGCATCTTACCCTCACCAAGAATGATGCCACAATATGAAGACAAGATGATCAATTTCAACAATTGGCTTAAGTATTGGTGTCATTCAAAGGGGATCCAATGCCTGTCAGCCTGGGATGACATGCTCGACAAGCCACGATGCTTTGCTAGGGACGGCTTGCACCTGTCACCCCTGGGCTTTCAGATATTGGCAAAGGCTCTTAACACCCCCATAGTGCCTTTTTTAGGCAAGGCTCAAAAGACAAACCCACCTCCATAAGTATCACAAGGGATAAGAAACTAAGAGTAATGCTACCCAACGCCAGAAGTCTAAACCTCAAGATGCACGCACGCGAAACTCTCCTTAGCATGGAGAACATCAATATCTGTGCAGTAACAGAAACCTGGTTCAAGGCTTCCGAGAGCACCCCAGCACTACCAGGTTATACCTCATACCATGTTTTTCGTCCCCACAACTTGGACCAAACCACAAAAGGAGGGGGAGTATCAATATTCGTCAAAGATACCCACACCTCCAGGTTGGTGGCACAGCACGAAGCATCAGAAACTATCCATGTGCAACTAACAGTGGGTAAAATTGCCTTCCAGTTTATAGCCTGCTACAGACCACCCTTCCAAACCCAGGAACCCCACTCAGCCTTCCTGAGAACACTGGAAAATATGAAGGTCTCTCCAAACACCATTATATTGGGTGACTTCAACCACCCTAACATAGACTGGGAGCATTACTCTAGCTCCAACACCCTAGCCCAAAGGTTCCTAGAATTTATAAACTCAAATGCTATGGAACAACTTGTTACCACTCCCACAAGAGGGGAAAATATACTGGATCTGATCATCACCAACATGGGGGCTCTATGCTCCAGACCAGAAGTGTATCCCTTACTGGTAAGATCAGACCATAAACTAATCTCACTGGATATTCACATGCCGACCCCATGCCCTGCCCAGAAAACCACAGTGAAAAACTTCTCTAAAGCAAATTTCACACTCCTCAAAACCGAGGTGGAATCCTTCAAAGCCCCTGGGCCTGTGGAAAATACGTCCCAGACCGCAGAATCCTTTATAAATGCATTCTATGAACACCTTCAGGAATGCATGGATCATGCAATCCCAAATAAAACCAAGACCCAATCCTCCAAAGGCAGGCGTCCTGTCTGGTGGACCCCAGCCATAAACAAACTATACAATAGAAGGAGGAAGCTACTACATGATAGAGCAAAATCCCAAAAAGGGAAGGCATCTCTGATCAGTATTAGCAAAAAACTACAGGCACTCATAAAATCGTCTAAGGCCAGCTTTGAGAGAAAAATTGCACAGGACACTAAGGATAATCACAAGGCTTTCTTTAGTTATGTTAGGAACCTGGGTGGGAATTCCCAGATATGCTCAGAATTAGTCCAAAATGACAAAAAATGCACCGAACCCACAGACATTGCCAACATCCTAGCTGACAGGTTCTGTGCAACCCCCCCCCCCCCACCAAAAGGGCAAATATCTATCCCAGCAGAGTGCTGCCCCCCTGACATCTCAGATGCTCAGGTAAGAGCCGCCCTCTCCAAAGCTAAAAACACAGCATCAATGGGACCAGACAGTGTCCCGGGCTGCGTCCTTCATGAACTCCAAGAAGAGCTAAACCCAAACATAAAACTACTGTTCAATCTCAGCCTTACTACAGGATATGTACCCAAAGAGTGGCGTACAGCAACAGTGGTCCCTCTCCACAAAGGTGGTGCCTCAACGGATCCTGGAAACTATCGCCCCATAAGCCTGACTAGCTTGGTCTGCAAAGCTATGGAAAGGATCCTCATGGACCTCATAAAAAAAGATATTGGGGACCTACAGACACTGGATCCTACCCAGTTCGGCTTTGTTAAGGGCAGATCCTGCCTCTTAAACCTGGTCGATTTCTTTGAAACAGTCACCAAGGCCATTGACGAGGGGAAGGTGGTCCACACAGCCTACCTGGACCTCGCAAAAGTCTTCGATACAATACCCCACTTGGGCATTATAGATAAGCTCACCAGCATAAATATAAACCCCTATGTCACTAGATGGGTGTCAAACTGGCTCAAGGACAGAACCCACATGGTTAGAATTGCTGGAGCCATGTCAGACTCCAAACCAGTTACAAGTGGAGTCCCACAAGGCTCAGTCCTGGGACCTCTCTTGTTCAGTATATATTTCTCGGAGGTACAGGCCAACACGGAAGGACTGTGGCTGACCAAGTTCGCAGATGACTGCAAACTAGGTGCCATAATCGACTCTCCAGCCGACACAAGCATCCTACAAAAGGGCCTCACAGAAACAGACAACTGGTGCCAGAGCCATGGCCTCAAGCTAAACGCCAAAAAGTGTATAGTCATCCCCTTTGGCAAAAACAAAGTGCCCACAAATTACCACATAGGTGGTAATCCATTAAGTATGGAAGAAGTAATTAGGGACCTGGGGACCCAAGTTGATAGCAATCTCTCATTTGAAAACCACGGCCAAAGTGGTTAGAAAAACATTTTATATAGCCCACCTAATCATGAAGGATTCACATCTAGATCAGGGGAGGTCATCGTGCCTCTTTACTCATCCCTCATCAGGCCCATAATTGAGTACAATGTCCCTTTTGGGATGTACCTTACCAGACACCTGCAGCAACTGGAAAGACCCCAAAAGTACCTCACCAAGAGGATCAAAGGGCTCAAACAGATGCCATATGCTGCCTGGTTAAAGAAACTCCAGCTCTACTCAGTGGCATACTGCCTGCTCAGAGGCGATCTGTGTCTGACATATAAAGCCATGTCCAACCCGGAATTAATGGACATGCTGCACCTCAGAAAATCCAAATCCCATCGAGCTACGCGCTTGAGAGACTTGAACCACAGCACTGAAATAAATAGGACATGCTGGAGGGACAGATTCATAACCCAGAGGCTCCCTTCACTCTGGAATAAAATCCCAGTCCAGGTTAGGCAGAGTCCCTCATTGACTCTCTTCAAGAGGAATCTTGATGAGTGGATGGGAGATCGTAGGTTTACCCTGGGTATCACTTCTGTGTCACTGTTAGACAGAGGCACAGTATACTAACCTTGAAAAAGGGCATAGCAAAATTAATTTGAAATGGGTGGCGAAAGCCAAACACACTCTGGCTTGGCTTATAGATGCCCTAGGGCAGATAGCCTAGTATGAACCTATGAACCTATATATACACACACACACATATATATATATATAGATATATAGATATATATATATATATATATATATATATATATATATATATATATATATCTACATAGAGAGAGAGAGAGATACACAGACTCTAGTAAAAGAAAACAGCCTGACATTTTAAGCCTTCCATTTGGATAGAGGCTCTGAAAATCAAAGTTTAGAAGTACATCTCTACCTACATTTATTTAGACTTAAAGGGAAGGATGAAAACATTTAGGACAATGAGCCTCCAAGCTAGACAGTGTCCAAGGAGGTATAAGAGGACAATATGGAATAGAGAAAATGGAATGGGGATGGGAAACATGACTGAATGGTATTGCAGACAAACTGCAGAGGCTAGAGTAATAAAAAGTTATGTCTCTAGCTGGAAGGGCCTGTTAACAGTGCAGGTATCAGAGAAATGTGGATAAGAGACAGATGGAGACAATGTCTTCAGGAAAGGATGGAAGGGTGAAGAGGGAAGGAGATTCAATTTATGTTAAGAAAAAATCAAATGTTTAGCAGACAAAGCCAAGGTTACGAGAGGAAGGGAAGTAGGGGAGTGGGGAATCAATTATGTACAGCCATGTCAGGTAAATGTTTGGGCATGCCAGTATATAGTGAAAGTCCATCAGTGGACAAAATCAAAAAGAACAAATGGATTTGTATTAGTTTTCAGGTTAGTTTCAGAGTTTCTTCAGAGGACTAGAACATTCTAATATCCAGATTTGAAAAGTAAAAGTGTCTGCAGCAGTGATTATGTGAGAAGAGCTAGTCTGTGGTCTTCCAGTTGACAGGGAGCCATCTTTTGGCCTAGCTCTGTCATGAGGACTCAGAAAATGCAGACATGAGAGGATCTATGGAAGACAACAATCACAGCATTGTCTGGTTTGTGTTAATGTGGAATGGTTTCAGGGAGGTGAGCTGGAAGATGGTCATGGCTCAACAGGAAAATGAATGCACCAGAACATACTAGATGGAGATTATACATCAACTACATACAAGCATACCTACGTTGCAGGGTTTTCTAAGAAACTGCTAAAAAAAACTACAGAATATAAACAAAATATGTCATTCTGTAGCAAAAGCCCCTCATAGGGAGAATCATTGAGGAGTGCTGGCTAAGATCAAGTGCTTACGATTTCTGTACCCAACACCTCACCCACACTTTGATGTATGAAATGCTAGAAATAAACCAATACGTCTCTCCACTTAAAATATCAAATCAGCAGTCTTCACCTTATGCCACTGGAACATAGTATCACTACAATGTAGCCAACATTTAAACATCAAGGGCTTTTTAGTTCCTGTCTTCACACAAGTGGAATTCTCTCCCATATTACATTAAAGCAGCACCCACTTTAATAAGTTTCAACAGGGAACTAAAATATAACCTCAGATAAGAAGTCTCTTACCCTCTTGCCAATGTGTTGTCTCACTAACTTAATCAACATTCTCCTTACATGTCCTTTCTTTAGCAAAGTACAGCTGTGTAATTAAACTTAGCATAACAGTAGATGTTGTAATAGATTCCTATTTGCAGTAGCCACAGGTCTTACCCAACTGCTAGCAGACAGCTTTCCAAATCTAAAGGGCACACTCTACGTGCTCTAACTGTGAGAAACTCCATATAAAGGACAGTTACAGTCGAAAAAGCTCAGAGCTTTCTTCCCCCAAAAATCTGAGGCAATAACCCTGAAAGAAAAATGCAAGGAAACTTAACCAAAAGGGAAACTACACACACACACAAAAAAAAATATATATATATATATATATATATATATATATATATATATATACGGTTCCACTTGAATTTCAGTATTTCGAAACTATAAAGCCGAACCATTCATAATCCCAAAACCCACAATCACAACTCACACAATCACAAACATAGAACATTGAAAGTGTGCGTCATAACATTGAAAACTACATAGCACAAGTAAATAAGATCCCCTCCACCTACAACAGCACCTAACAAATACACTTTCTACTACATTTCTGCAGAGGGGCAAGCCCCCCTGCACCCCCCAGTAAATTAAATATACCAACTCCAAGATCGCACTATAGAGGCAAAAAGTCAATTTCCTAACCTCAGTGTATGGTGATTGCTATACAGTGAGGTTAGGAAATTAACTTTTTTACACTGTAGTGCAATCTTGGAGTTGATATATTTAATTTACGAGGGGTGTGGGGGGGTTAGATCCCCCCACATGGGGGGTGCAGGGGGGCTTGCCCCCTTGAAGAAATATAGTAGAAAGTGTGTTTGTTAGTTAGGTGTTGTTACAGGTGGAGAGGATGTTATTTACATATGCACTGTATTTTCAATGTTACGAAGCAGACTTTCAATGTTCTGAGTTTTCAGTGTTCTAGGATTTAGATGTTTTGGTCTCAATGTTACGAAATTCAATGTTATGAACTTTCAATGTTATGAAGTAGACCCATATATATATATATATATATATATATATATATATATATGTATATAGATACACATATCTATATAAACATATATCTATATATGTTGTATTACTTTACTGCCTTTCTATATTTTGAATACTGTGGTTTGTTTTCTTTACCTTGTGTTTTACTTGCATTCTGCTTTAACTGCATATTAAAACTTCAAAAGAGACCACAGCTCTCTCTCTTCTTTCCCGCCCTCCCACCCAGTTACAGTTGTCTTGTTAAATACCACTGTCTTTCTAGTTGCCTGCCTCTTATGTTAATCTGACCATATATCTCATTTCCTCTCTGCTTTCACTGGCTTGTGTGAGTAATCACAAAATCATCAGTTTTGAAATCCCTCCCCTTCAACTATTTAAATTTATTGGCCATTCTACTGTATTCCACAGTACCAGAATACAAAAGTGACCACTCCTTTCAACCCATCTTGCTGTTTTAAAAATAGTAACTCTCCAGTAAACCTTAACTTTTTAAACAGGTAAAACTTAAGTTATCTACTTTCACATCTAACTTCTCTAGTGCACACTGCAGTATGCATTTTTTTTTCATCTTACCTTTAAGCATCCCTGTGACTAGCACTTGCTCTAATACCTGCTGGAAAGCACTAGGAAGCCTTAAACTGATACAAGCACTCAACTCTCCTTGTTAGTAAGGAGAAATTAATAGTAGGCACTAAACAGCCTATAATTGCAAAGTAAGGGAAAACAGCTCCTGTACTTTACAAAAAAAAAAAAAAAAAAAAAAAAAAAAAGCACCAAACCAGGCATGTCCAACGGTCAATTTCCAGTGATTTCTCCTGTCCACCTGGTGAATCTGGGCATACTGGGGCAATGCAGCAATTGCCTCATGTACACAGACAACCCTCTCCTCCTACCACCCAACACTACAACCTGTGAGAGATGCACGTACAAAGCCAAAATGGAAGCAAAGCTCTCTCCACCCAAGATTGTGCTAGACAGTCAAGAGGAGAAGGTTAACAACCACACTACGCCTCAAGCAACACATAGCCCTTCTAAACCCACACCACCAACACCCACATATAGCTACATTAAATCCACATATGCAGAGGCCCTTAACTGTAACCTGCCCAAGCAACAAGACCTCTGAAGCTGAAACGCAAACAAACACCAATCACAACCAAAGTGTCACATAGTTCACAACACCAGTGTGCCACCCTGCAACAGCCCCTAAGGCAAGACAATGTACCTAACACTTTAGTCATAGGTGATTCTATATTCCGGCACACTGATGTCCCTCTCACCAGGTTGAACAAGGAGAAAATTATAGTCAGCTGCCTGTCTGGTGCCAGGATCCGCCACATAATGCATGCACTCAAGTTACTCCACAACAAGTACAAATATGACTCTTGTCATTGTCTATGTTGGCGTGAATGACTTGAGATGTACCTCCCTGGACTACATGAAAAGAGACATGGAAGAGCTCTCGGATCATGTGGCCCAGGCAGGTATGACCCTAGCCCTGAGTAGCATCCTGCCTTCGCCCAGAATGATACCACAACATAAGGACAAAATGATTGACTTCAACAATTGGCTAAGCTTCTAGTGTCATTCAAATAGAAGTCTTCGAAGTAGTATTCGGTAGAAGTAATCTCTGGATCCGACCGACCGGCACTTGCGAACAGCTTCTGCTTCGGGCGCCACGCGGCAAGAAAGACTGAGGAAAATGGCGTCGGCTGATGCCTTTATACCCGAAGACCAACAGAGATGACGTCGGGTGAAGTGCGACATCAGCGGCCGGACCCGGACTTTGGAATCCGGCCGACTGAAGGGCTGCCTGACGACAGGACAACCCAGTTGTTATGACTGCAGATGCATCCATGAAGGACATCAGGTACAAGCATGCAAAATCTGAAGGTAATGCTACTCAATGCTAGAAGTCTAAACCTCAAAATGCACTCTCTCGAAGCACTCCTAAAAATGGAGAACATCAATATCTGTGCAGTAACTGAGACCTGGTTCAAGGCTCAAGAGAGCACCCCTTCAATACCAGGCTACAACTCTTACCACACTTTTCGGCCACCAAACCAGGACCAAAACACTAAAGGTGGAGGAGTGTCAATATTCACCAAGGATATTCACACCACCAGGCTAGTTACCCAGCACAATGCGTCTGAAATTCTCCAGGTACAACTAACACTAGGTAAGACTGCAATCCAAATTGTAGCTTGCTACAAATCCCCCACTATACCCCAAGATTCTCACTACACCTTTCTAAACATACTGGAAAATATTAAGATAGAACCAAACACCCTAATACTGAGTGATTTTAACTACCCTGCCATTAAATGGGAAAAAGTACAGTTTTGTACCTACCATAAATGTAGATGTCCGAACTGGATAGCATCTGCAGTCATAACAAATGGGTTGTCCTGTCGTCAGGCAGCCCTTCGGTCGGCCGGATTCCAAAGTCTGGGTCCGGCTTCGGCTGATGTCGCACTTCACCCGACGTCATCTCTGCTGGTCTTCGGGTATAAAGGCATCAGCCGACGCCATTTTCCTCAGTGTTTCTTGCCCCAGATGCCAATTGCCCTCTTGGAAAGCTAAATTTTGGATAAATGCCAATGTTTCCAAAATAGTAGAAGGCAAACACAAAAAATAAACATGTATGTACATATATACAAACAAATACACCATAAGAGACTCCCCAGCTAGCTATTAGGAGGGTAAATACCCTAGGAGTACCGCAGAGGGGAAGGAGGGAGGTAATCCTGACTGCAGATGCTATCCAGTTCGACATCTACATTTATGGTAGGTACAAAACTGTACTATGTCCTTCATGGATGCATCTGCAGTCATAACAAATGGGTAGAATACCATAGCCAAACTAGGGAGGAGGAATAAGAATTATGGTGTAGTCAGGATCCCTTGCAGTACAGCAGTGGCAAACCCTGCTCGGGATCTAGAATATAGAGGTAAATTATAATGCTTGGCAAATGTATGCACGGAGGTCCAAGTAGCCGCCTCAATAATGTCCTTGGTTGCCACTCCTCTTAAGAAAGCTGTGGTAGTGGCTGTAGCCCTTGTAGAATGAGGTCTTATGTTCTGTGGAATTGGTTTTCCATGGTAGGAGTAACAGAATCTTATGCAATTTCCTATCCATTTGGAGATTGTTTGTTTGGAAATTGCTTTTCCTTCCCTTCCTGTTGCATAGGCTACAAAGAGCTGGTCAGTTTTTCTGTTACCTTTGGTTCTGTCCAGGTAGTAGCGTAACTGTCTATGTACATCCAAGGTATGCATTATTCTTTCACCTCTGTTTTGTGGATTGGGAAAGAAGGTAGGTAGGTGGATTGCCTGGTTTAAAGACACTCTTGATACCACCTTAGGCATAAATGTAGGATTAGTTCTCATGGACACCCTATCTTGATGGAAGATTAGGAAGGGTTGCACTGCCATTAAGGCCTGTAGTTCGAAACCCTCCTTGCTGAAGTAATAGCCAGTAGGAAAGCAGTTTTCCATGACAGGTGTTGTAGATCTGCTGTTGCTGCTGGTTCAAACGGAGGGAGTGTCAACTTTTCTAGTACAAAATTCAAGTCCCATGCTGGTAATGGTGGTTTCCTAGGAGGTTTTACATTCTTGATCCCTCTGAGGAACTGCCTGAGTAGAGGATGTGAAAAGACAGGAGGATCAAAGCTGTATTCTGCTGAAATAGCTGATGCATGTATCTTGATGGAGGAATAGGACAGGCCTGTATGTAGAAGCTCTGCCAAGTACTCCAGAATGTTAGCAATATCTATGTTCGACACATCTTTTCCTCTTTCAGTACTCCAAATGACGAACCTTTTCCATTTTCCTGCATAGTTCCTTCTTGTTGAAGGTCTGCGGGCTTCAAGGATAATGTCTTTAACCCTTTGTGAAAGGTCTGGGTTAGTTACTGCTATGTGATGTTCCAGGCAGTCAGTTGCAAGGTTTTTAGGTTTGGATGTATGATGTTGTAGTTGTTCTGAGTTAACATCAGAGGCATCAGGGGTATTGACCACATTTTCTCCCGAGACATGGTCCTCAGCAATGGGTACCAGTATTGTCTTGGCCAGTTCGGCGCTATCAGAATTATCCTTGGACGTTCCTCTTTGATTTTCAGTAGTACCTTGTGCATCAAGGGAAGAGGTGGAAATGCATATGCTGTCAGGCCTTTCCAGCTGAAGGATAGAGAGTCCACCTTCCATGCAAGTGGGTGGAATGTCCTTGTGCAGAATTTTTTGAGCTGGTGATTTTGTGGGGAGGCGAATAGATCTATTTGTGGCATTCCCCATTTCTTTGTGATGGTCTTGAAGATGTCCGGGTGTAGCATCCATTCGTGAGCATCCGAGGTGGTTCTGCTTAAAATGTCTGCTAGGGTGTTCTCTTTTCCCGGTACAAATATTGCCTGTAACTGGATGTTGTAGCTGAGAGCCAGATTCCAAAGGTCCAAAGTCATTCTGCATAGGGGGTAAGAATGAGTGCCTCCCTGTTTGTTGATGTACCACATGACTGTGGTGTTGTCTGTCCTTATCATCAAATGACCTTCTTTGAGGAATGGTCTGAATTTTAGGATTGCCAGTTTTACTGCCAGCATTTCTTTTTGGTTTATGTGCAGGTGCAGCTGGTCCTGAGTCCACAGTCCTTGTACGCATTTGTCTATCATGTGTGCCCCCCATCCTAGGTCTGAGGCATCCGTTGTGATGGTTTGGTTTGCTCGAAAGTTGTGGAAGGGTAAGCCTGGGTTTGACTGGCATGCCCGAGCCCACCATAGGAACTCCTGTTTTAAGCATGGGATCAGTGGTATTTCTGTTTCTAAGCTGTGACTGTGTTGAGACCATAAATTCTTTAGGTACCACTGTAACTTTCTCATATGCAGTCTGGCATGTGGGACCAAGATTATGCATGATGCCATGAAGCCCAAGGCCTGCAGAACTTTTCTTGCTGTTAGTTTGTTCTGTTTTGTTAATGCCAAGAAGTAAAGAGGGAGTTCTTTTTGTTTTTCTGCAGTTAGGAATGCCATCTGTTTTACTGTGTCCAATTCCGCGCCCAAGAAAGTTCTTGTCTGGGATGGTGTCAGCCTTGACTTTTGTAAATTGACTGTGTATTCCAGGGCTTGAAGCAAGTAAATGACCCTTTGTAAATCTGTTGTCAGCTTGCTTTTGTTGTCCGCTTGTAACAGGCAGTCGTCCAGGTATGGATAAATTTGGATTCCCTGTACTCTGCAGTGAGCGATTACTGATGCCAGGCATTTTGTGAATACTCTGGGCTAGTAGATAAGCCAAAGGGCAATGCTGAGAATTGATAATGCTCTGATCCTGCAAGAAATCTGAGGTATCTTCTGCAATTTGGTCGAATGGGGACGTGCAGGTATGCCTCCTTGAGATCTAGAGTTACCAGCCAACACTCCTTGCCCAGCATGGGAAGAAGTTGCTGTAGGGTCAGCATTTTGAATTTTGGGACAATGATGTATGTGTTTAAGATGGACAGGTCGAGAATAGGTCTCCAGTTTTTCTCTTTTCTTGGTACTAGGAAGAGTCTGGAGTAGAATCCTTTGCCCTGTTCTGTTATTGGTACCCTTTCCACAGCTCTCATCTTCATTAATTCCACTATCTGATGCAGGGCTTCTATTTTTTGATTTGGGGGCAGGTTTGGCATTCCTCTTTTTACTGGTAAAGTGTGGAAGTGGAACCGGTAGCCTTGGTCTATGGTTTGCAAAATCCACTTGTCTTTTGTAATATAGTGCCAATTTTTCGAGAATAAGGCTAACTTTCCGCCTAATGGTGCTGCTATTTGCTCCCTGGTAGGCGGAGTCAGAGCCAAGTCACTGTGATTGTCCTGTTGCAGTGGCAGTGGTTGTGTCTGTGCCTCGGTTATTGCCTTGCCACTGTCGTCCTCTGTAGGCACCTCCTCTGGATTGATTTCTGCCCTCGAGCGTCTGTTCCTGCCCCTTTGTGATCTTGTGGAGTCAGGAAAGGACCAATTTTTGGCAGGCCAGTTCCTGCTAAACCTTCGGGGCTGAACCTGTAGGAAATCTTTAACTGTTTGTACAGATTTTGCCTTCTCTTCCATTTTCTTCATTACCTGCTGGGCAGGTTCCCCAAATAGACTGGCCTTATCCATAGGAGCATCCAATAGCTTAGCTTTAACATGATCCGCAAGACCTGTTCTTTCAACCATGCATGCCTTCTTATAACTGTGCCAGTCATGGCTGATCTAAATGAAGCCTCCAGTGCATCATAGCCACATTTTAAAGAATGGTTACTAACCTGTTGGATGTTATTCACCATTTCTAACACATATTTCTTATCTAAAGATTCATCAGAGGACAGCTTTTTAATTAACTGATCAAGCATAAACTCTTGGTATTGGATCATGTGGAACTGACAGTTTAAAGCTCTAGCTGAGAGAGTAGCAGAGGTGTAGACTTTTTTCCCCCATCTCTCTAAGGACCTGGATTCCCTTTCAGAGGGAATAGGGTTTTTTGCTGTGGTCGAGGCTACTGCCTTAGGCCCCTGGGATATAGTTTTGGGGTCTGCAAGTGGGGCCTTGTATAGGTGGTGATGAGTGTCTGGCACCCTGTAAAATCTATCTGGTTTGGCAGGGGCTGGAGGTAAAGAATCAGGTGCAGTGCAGACATCATTAAATGCATCGTCCACAACAGATAGGACAGGAGGTATAGCTAAGGGCCTATGTTGTGGTAAGTGCAGAAAAGTCCTAAGCCTTTTCCTTGAATCTGAGAAATCTTGTCCCTGCCATTGGAATTGTTCTCTCATGGCATGTAAGGTTTCCCCCAAAGGAGAATTCCTCTGGTGGAGAGGCAGCTGGAATGGATTCTTCAGCATCTGAATCTTCATAATTGGAGAAAGGAGCCTCTGGCTGGTCTGTAATGTCTGAGTCATCCGCAGAATCATCAGAGGACACAGGCTCGGGGGGCTCTGCTCTAGGTCTCTTTTCTGGGGGCTGAGAGGCCCTGTCTGGGTGAGATTGGGATCCCCTAATTAAGGATATTAAATCTTCTGCCAGAGTAAGCATTTGAGAACTAGAAGTGGGCCTGAGTGAGGGTGGTTTAACAGGCACTGATTTAGCTGATTTGGCTGCTTTAGCCCTGGCAAAGGCCTTAATAGACATGGCTGCAGGAGGCCTAGCAGCACCACGTGCTGGGGTAGAGATATCCAAGGGGATGGTGTCCGATAGATCAGTAGGAACCACAGTTGTGGGCAAAATTTCTGAGGCTAGATCAGGTAAGGTAGCAGGAGCCTCAGTAGTAGTCATGGATTCGGCTGTAGATTGACCAGTTTTCTCGGTTTCGGCCGAAACCGAGACACTTGCGGCTTGCTTAACCGTGGTTTCGGCCGAAACCACGGACCGCGAGTGTCGGTCTTTTTCTTTGCGTTTTTTAACAATTTGGGTAGCCGGAGGATCCGACGGCATAATGTACGCAAAATCTGAGCCGAAAAACTGTTCAGCAAACTCCGACCGACGCCTAAGCGTTCGTCGGTTGAAGGAAGCACAGGCCGAACAGGCTGCTACGTCGTGGTCTGGGCCTAAGCAAGGCAAACAGTAAGAGTGGAAATCTTTATGAGGTATTTGTTTCCCACAAGTTAAACAGTTATTGACTTTTTCTGACATCGGCTGAGGCAAGAAAGAGTCCCCAACGGGGTACTTAGCTTTTTAGAAGTCTTCGAAGTAGTATTCGGTAGTAGTAATCTCTGGATCTGACCGACCGGCACTTGCGAACAGCTTCTGCTTCGGGCGCCACGCGGCAAGAAAGACTGAGGAAAATGGCGTCGGCTGATTCCTTTATACCCGAAGACCAGCAGAGATGACGTCGGGTGAAGTGCGACATCAGCCGAAGCCGGACCCAGACTTTGGAATCCGGCCGACTGAAGGGCTGCCTGACGACAGGACAACCCATTTGTTATGACTGCAGATGCATCCATGAAGGACATCTACTCATGTACCAACACCTTTGCCCAACAGTTCTTGGAATTCATAAATTCCAACGCCCTGGATCAACTAATCCATAGTCCCACCAGGGGCTCCAATATCCTAGACCTAGTCATTGCCAACATGGGAAATCAATGCTCCACACCTACGGTCACCCGCTCATTAGTCAGGTCTGACCATAAGCTAATCACCCTTAACATCCACATCCCACCACCACCCTCCAGTAAGGAAACCTCCATAAAAAACTTCTCCAAAGCCAACTTCATGCTACTCAAGTCAGAAGTGAGAAACTTCATGACACTCATGCAGACGGGAACTGAAAGTTCAACTGCTGAATCCTACACTAAGGCACTGTACGAGCACATCCACTCATGCATGAATCGTGCCATCCCAAACAGAACCAAGATGCTCTCATCCAAAAAAAGGAAGCCAATCTGGTGGTCCCCTGCCATAAATAAACTTTACAACAAAAGGAAGAAACTGTTTCAGAAAAGAGGAAAATCCCAGGATGCAAAAAACTCCCTTACCAGCCTCAGTAAGAAACTGAGAGCCCTCATAAAATCCTCCAAAGCTAGTTACGAAAATAAAATTACCAAAGATTCCAAAGACAACCACAAGGCATTCTATAACTATGTCAAGAATCTAAATGGCAATGCTCAGATCTGCTCTGAGCTAAAACAGAATGGCATTAAATATACTGATCCCAAGGATATTGCCAATATCCTGGCAGATCGATTCAGTGCCAACTTCACCCCCCTCTCATCCCCTAAATAGCCCATCTCAATACCGGAAGATTGCCAAATTCCGGTAATAAAGGCCACAAAGGTAAAAAACGCACTCTCCAAAGCTAAGAATACAGCATCCATGGCACAGGATGACATCCCGGGCTGTGTACTACATGGACAACAATATGAACTGGCACCTCACCTAAGTGTCATGTTTAATCATAGCCTCACCTCAGGTTTCATGCCCACTGAGTGGCGCAGAGCTACAGTTATCCCACTCCACAAGGGGGGATGCACCTTGGATCCCGGAAACTACCGTCCCATCAGTCTGACAAGCCTTATCTGCAAGGCCATGGAGCGTATTATCATGGAACTTATAAACAAAGACATTGGCAACCTTCAAACACTGGACCCCACCCAGTTTGGGTTCGTGAAGGGCCGATCTTGTCTCCTGAACCTGATTGACATCTTCGAATCAGTCTCCAGAGCCATGGACAAGGGTAAGGTGGTCCACACAGACTATCTAGACCTTGCCAAGGCCTTTGACACCATCCCCCACTCTGGAATCATAGATAAACTTACTAAGCTGGGCATTAATCCCTACGTCACCGAATGGGTTGCTAACTGGCTTACTGATAGTACCCACATTGTAAAAGTATCCGACTCCAAATCCAGCTCCAGACAAGTGACAAGTGGAGTACCTCAGGGTTCAGTCCTGGGACCGCTCTTGTTTGGCATCTACTTCTCTGAAGTACAGGCCAACACCAAGGGACTCTGGCTAACAAAGTTCGCAGATGACTGCAAACTGGGAGCCATTACTGAATCCCCAAATGATGTGGATACTCTACAAAAGGGCCTTACAGAAGCAGATGCTTGGTGCCAGAGCCATGGGCTCAAACTCAATGCCAAGAAATGTATAGTTATCCCCTTTGGGAAAAAACATGTATCCGTGAAATACCATATAGGTGGCAGTACACTAAACACCGAAAGTGTGATAAGAGACCTAGAGACACACATTTGGACAGTGGTCTCACCTTCGATAACCACAACACCACAACAGTCAGGAAATCCTTCTATGTGGCACACCTCATCACTAAGGGCTTTTCATCCAGAAAAAAGGAGGTAATTGTCCCACTGTACTCATCCCTCATTAGACCCATTATAGAATACAATGCCCCATTTGGTATGTACCTCTCAAGACATCTGCAACAACTGGAAAGGCCGCAGAAATACCTCACTAAAAGAATCACAGGTCTAAAGCAGATGCGCTACGCTGACCGCCTTAAAAAACTCCAGCTATACTATGTCGCATATCGTCTACTCAGAGGCGATCTCTGCTTAACATACAAGGCCATGTCAAACCCAGAGCCGTTGGACATGCTACACTTAAAGAAATCCCAATCCCTCAGAGCCACATGCTCCAGGGATCTAAACCTTGTCATCACAATAAACAAAACATGCTGGAGGGATAGGTTCCTGACCCAGAGACTCCCCAGGCTCTGAAATAGATTGCCCATACATGTCAAGCAGAGTGCCTCTTTGGCCCTCTTCAAAAGGAACCTTGACGATTAGATGGGAGAAAGGAAATTCACCCTGGG
The DNA here is from genome assembly GCF_019279795.1 of Protopterus annectens. NCBI lineage: Eukaryota > Metazoa > Chordata > Ceratodontiformes > Protopteridae > Protopterus > Protopterus annectens. Next base: position 1,599,888,698 of record NC_056739.1, read on the forward strand.
GATCACGTCAGTCGCCCTACTAGACAGGGGTCTAGGGAAGTAAATAGTGTGGGAAGAAATAGCCAGGGAATTGTTATGGCTAGGCTTGTATAGGCCCTAGGGCTGATAGCCTAGTACCAACCTATGAACTTATATACATTTACATATATATATATATATATATATATATATATATATATATATATGGATTCACTTCATAATCTTGAAATACTGAAATCTTGAATTTCAGTTTTTCGAGACTATGAAATCGAATCCACACAACACCAAAAGAGCAAAACTGCGAAGCCCAAAATCATGAAATTCAAAACACCTATAACACAGCACACACCAGAACACAGATATACCACAACACCCACATCAGAACATAAACAAAACAGCACACATCCACAAACCTACAACACAAATAAACAGGGGGGCAAGCCCCACTGCACCTCCCCATGTGGGGGGCTGCACCCCCCCACACTTATATATACTAACTCTGAGATCACGCAAACATACACACACACACACACACACACACACACACACACACACACACACACACACACACACACACATTCTACAGTCCCTCACACACACATCACATATATCAGCACACTCACATACACTCAAACTCCCATCCAAAACACTCACTTACCTGACATAAAACCTAAATCCACACACGGCATCGCACACCATCCACATACAATCCCAGACATTACATAGCATAAAGCCATAACCACGAATTCAAGATATTCGAATTCGCGATTATGCACTTCCGCTATTTTCAAACTTTGACTTTATAGTCTCGAGATACTGAAATTTGACATTTCAGTATTTCGAGATTATAAAGTGTTCTCTATATACATACATACATATATATATGTATATATATATATATATATATATATATATATATATGTATATGTATATATATACACACACACATACATATATATAGATACATATATATATATATATATATATAGATATATATAAAATATATCTATATATATATTTATATATCTATATATCTATCTATATATATATATATATATATATATATATATATATCTATATATCTATATATCTATATATATATATATATATATATATATATATGTATATCCATTGCAATGCAATAAAAATAAACAGCAAAAACAGAGGGTTGGAGGGAGGGTATGGCTACTGCAACAGTTATCTATTAGAACACCTACTGTTATCGTGTGTATTTACACAGCTGCACTATGTTCAACATTACATCATTGGTGTTGTAGCCTGAACTACATGGTAGATTACCACAGAATAATAAGTAATAGGGGAGGAGGAGGAATTAATTACAAATCCATAAGTTTCTGGAGAATGGTCCTCACAAAGCAGCTTCTGCACATGGAAAAGGAATCCATTTTTTAGTGCTCTGTAAAGGTATGCACAGAGGACCAAACTGCTGCCTCTAGAATACTAGAATCTATCCCTTTCCAGAAAGCCACTGAAGAAACTAAAGCCCCAGTGGAATGGTCCTTAGCTCTGCTCGAAGTGGCTTATTATGGTGACAATGACAAAAATAAATAGCATGAAACAACCATCTAGAAACAATCTGCTTTGACACTGGTTGCCCTTTCCTTTTTTCCATCATCGGAGATAAACAGCTGATCAACTTTCCTGAAGAACCAAGTTTTGTGTTGGTAGTATTCTGAGATGACTGTGAACACCCAAAGTACAAAGAATTTTTTTTCCTCCTTGTTTTTGAGATCAGGAAAAAAGAGAAGGAGATTAAAAACATTAACTCAGGGCAAACTTTGAGACCCTTTTAAGCATAAAAATGCAGTTAGTTCTCAAAGAATCCCTGTCTTTGTGAAAACTGAACGAGGGTTGAAGTGCCATAAGAGCTTGTAATTCAGATACTCCTTGCTGAAGTCAGAGCAATGAGGAAAACTGTCTTCTATGTTAAGAACCTCAATTCAGTCTAAGGAGCTAGATCAAATGGAGACAGAATAGGCTTTTCAAGCACAAAATTTGAGATCCCAAGGAGGAACCACCTGTTTTTTTTATGTGGACAAATTTGGAACACTCCTTTCAAAGACTGTTTAACATGAGTATGGTTAAAAAGGGGGGGGGGGGGGGTCAAAGGGCAGACAAGCAGAAATAGCTGACAAATACTCCTAAAATCCCTTTCCCACTCCCAGCCCTCACTGTTGGCTTAAACTCATATTCGAGTTCAAGCATGAACAGTAGTCTACACAAGATACAATATGCTCAAGTACCTGGTTTTGAGACCATGGTTTTTTGAGTGCTTGGGACAAGAATGCCTATACTGTTCCCCACAGAAGGCCATGTTTAAGAATTTCAAGCCAAAGGTACACTTGATGCAAACACAACACTGTGAGTGCATTTACTTAACAATGAACTTAACTGTAACACTTTAAATAATACTAAACTGATGTGAGCAACCAGTCTGTTAGCAGAGTACATGTATCTAATTTGCTTGCATTTTATATGACAAAGTCAAACATATTTACACAGTCAAACAGGATCTAGCAATGCATGCACATAAATGCAAACCGGTTTACTGTTAATTTGTTAGAACAGTGCAGCCTTACACATGATCCTTTTGAGTCCACCTCAGTGGGTACTAATTACCATCCTGACTTTCCTTGGGTGTGGATATTGGGTTTTGGGTAAGCATGCATTACAGATGCTTGATCTTTTTGTTCTTTGCTTTCCTGTGTTTCAGACTATGCTCACAGCTCAGCTGAGGGAAAACTAGCAGGTACAGGGCCTGAGCGTGTGTTCTCTTCTAACTTGTGACACTATGGTACACACCAATAGGATGCTCACACAAGAAGAGAAGAGAAATACAGATGAATTGAAGGCAGACAGGGAGGGGCACACAGATTTAATTTTACAGGTTTACAGGTTCATAGGTAAGTACTAATCTAGCTTCTCTTGCGTGCCATTTTATGTTGAGTTAGTTTCTCTTTTTCTGCTCGAAATAACCAATCCCATTGGGTTCTAGAATGGCATTACACATCCCATTGCTGATAATTATATATTACCCCTAATGAGAATAACTGGAATCATACCATAGATAATTTGAGAGGATCCATGTATGGGATAAAGCATTTAGGATCTGCTTCTGTCCATCAGAAGTACAGGGGGGCAGTCCTGGGGTAAATGCTCTTTTTCCCCACCATAGATCTAAGCTGGGATTGAATATGGACAGGATGAACTTTGTTTTATGTGGATGGGGAGTGTCTTCCAGTGTAGCAGTATCCTCTGCAAGATACAACCGTCCCTCTAAAGCATTCTGTTTATGTTGCAAAACAAGTTTATATCACTAGTCCTAGTATTTCTGATACCATTTCACTTGCTGATGTGCAGTAAATCCATCAGTAATGGGTTTAATGATGCCTTGTGTGCCAGACACAGGTCACCTCTTAACATTCTCAATGATACCGAGTATAGTGACAGGGCTTTGAGTCAGTCCATGCAGAACATGTTGGTTAGGCCTTGTATCCTGAATATTTTATTACATTTTACAGGTTCCTAGGTGTATACTAGGCTAACAACCTTATAAGCCTAGCCATGGAACCCAAATGTGACTTATATGGGGGGTGATTTACTGACTGTCTGTCTATCAGAGATACAGATACCAGACCACGGGGTGAATTTCTGATTACTCACTCACTGGTCCATGTTGCAATTAAATAGGGGTAGGGAGGAACTCTGCTTCACATGGATGGGGAGCCTGTTGCAGAGAAGGGGAATTTTCTGAGAAACATATCTGACTCTCCAACATGTCCTAATTACATTGCAAGCAAAATGTAGGTATTTTAATAAAGTCATTCTGATGCTGGGCAAAAGGTGCATCAGAACAGGGTCCAGAGATGCCTTGTATGACAGGCAAAGATCACCTATCAGAAGTCAATATGATACTGAGTAAAGAGGCAGACCTTTGAGGTGATTTTCTTATTATAATTTAAAACCAAGACTCCATATATGGAGTCCTCACTTAATGTGTGTTTATGCACTTGTTATCATGCATGAGAATATGCCAGGATGGCATCTCTGTCCTTCTACATGGCATGACATGAAGCTAAGGGTCTACGTTCATTTGATTCCATTGAAAAGGCTGAGGCAGATTAAATAATGATTAAACATGAATATTTTTACCAATACAATAGTATCTGGTATCTGCTGGGCCACAAATGTAATGTGGAACACTTTTTATTTGAAGTTGGATCATCCTATTTGTTTATTTCACAATTACGATGTGGACCAGGACGATAAATATAAACAGAGCCTTTAATATTGTAGTTACCTAACTGTGCGTCAACAAATATGGAAAATATTTCCATGGTTCTGGCATAAAAAAAAAATGAAAACTAACTACACTGTAAATCTGAAACAAAAATAAGAAAAAAACATTTCTGAAATGTTCCTTTGAAGTGTTATGAAATGGTGTAAACATCTGATACCTCAAATGTGGGAAACAGCAAGGAACTGATGGAGATGGAAGACTATCTTCTTTACCAAGTTTTGTCACCACTGACAACCTCATGAGATGATAAGGGTGGGACAATTCTATGATTAGAAATCTGCTGTTAGAGTACTAACACATGAACAGATGTTCTATACACTATAAATCTTGTCTGAAGTTCTCACCATCTCACTGGAAATTACATAATAAAAAAAGATGTCTTGGGTCTGTCATTGATCATATTACATATAGTTCTATATCACTTTAAGTCTGCTGCAGACATCCTCTGTCATAGGTATGCAGTCAAACATATACATTTAATACAGCCAGACACCACATTTTAATATCAGACCTCAGATAATGGGAAAAAAAAATAAAAACATGAAGACACATACCCAAATGCTTCACATCGACTCTTGTAGACTTCCATTTTGTGCTGAAGTGGGGTAGGCTCACTTTGTCCTAATCGGTTGATGTCAAGGATAGCGACAAGATTGTCCAATTTGTAGTAGGAAGCAAAAGCCATGGCTTCCCAGACGGAACCTTCTGATACCTCTCCATCTCCAAGCACACAGTACACCCGATAGCTACAATAAACAATGAAAAACAATGAGCATTTTTGTCTTTTGGCTTCATTCACATAAAGGTATTCATTATAATGCTTAAGATTTCAATCTGTTTTATAACAAGGTCAAGGCAACAAGAAAAGGATATGCTGACAAATATGATAAACATATATAGGAAGACTTTAGTTAGTCAGATGACTGGAATATCAAACTTTTTTTATGCCAACACAAGTGATTGAATAGTCAGATTGAAGTGTGTTGACATTATCTTTGTGGGAGATCGGGGTACAGCAGGAATTGATAATTTCCCTTTCCCAACTGTTTTGCAATCTTGGGGGTGTAAGCGGTGAGCCCTTCACATGGGGCTTGCTCCCTACAAAACATAGAATGTTCTTTTTTAATGATTTTTATTTAAATATTTTGAGTTTCAATCTTTTTTATATCAGTAATTCTATATTCAATATTTTGAGTATGCGGTTATGTGTAAGATACTAAAATGCACACACAAACATGTACGTATATATGACTGATCAATGGCATAATCATTGACACATTCAGCTGAGCACTTGTTATAGAAAACTGAACCATGGAATCCTGAACCTGCATAACAGTGGTGAAAAGGAGCTTCATTCTACCCCACTCTTAAGCAATCTGACCATTTAGCATGGTCACATAAAGGGGAGATCTTTGTTGGTGTGTGTGTGTGTGTGTGTGTGTGCGTGTGTGTGTGTGTGTGTGTGTGTGTGTGTGTGTGTGTGTGTGTGTGTGTGCATATATGGGTCTACTGCTTTTGGTCGAATTACATTTGGTCGAAAATGATTACAGGCAGCCCACTTCACTGAAAGCCCATTTGATAGAAAGCTCATTTGGTCGAATTCCATTTGGTCGAAAATGGAATATAGTCCCTGCCCCACTGCAGTGCGACCCTGGAGTGAGAATATAAAGTTGGGCAGGGGGCACAGGTCCCCACACTGGGGGTGTGTGAGGGGAGTAGCCCCCCACATTTTGCAACTAGTTTTTACTGACGTTATATGTTTCAATGTATTTTGTAATGGATACACAAGTATATAATAGTGAATACACTGCAATTATGGGGGGAGCTAAGCCTTGCACATCCCCAATGTGGGGGGCTGTGCCCCCCATACACCTCCAACTTTATATTCTCACTCCAGGATTGCACTGCCGTAGGGCGGGGCTATATTCCATTTTCGACCAAATGGACACCAGAAAAAAGCGAGTCGTGTAAAACAAACACCAAAATGCAAACGGCAGCTGTAACAACACGCTAGCTGCCTCCACTCACAGATAATTCCAGCTAATAAAGAACGAGCAGTTGGTAAAATCCAAAATTCATTTAATGAACAAAACAAGAGTTTAGCGCTTTCACTCGCTGAAGCGAGCTTCTTCAGAACACAGAATTCAGTATAACAACTGTTTAAATAATGAAAAAAGGCGCCAAAACTGGCTGAATCAAATAAATTAAAGAAATATATGCATGTAAAAACACATGATAAAGTGATTTTCACAGTAAAACAAATAATAGTACAGTCTGTCTGTACATTTAAAACTGCACTGATATGCAGGTAAAAACACTCAGGAGTATTATGAATAAAATGTTCACTCTAACATAAGGAGTGGCTTAATAGACATACAGTCGTTAATCCCTGGCGATGTGGTGGCATCAGTGTAGACTTGCCACCATAATTCCCTATAAGCCAGGTGATTTTTGTGATTGCCACCCCTGGGTTTGCTCCTGACCAATTCCAAAATGCCAAACTTAAAAGTATGTTCAGTCCCATATTCCAATATATGCCTATATAAGGCGTTCTTTGTATCCTTCTTTCTGATAGAATACAAGTGAGAATAAATTCTCTGCCTCAGTTGCCTTTCAGTTTTGCCAATATAGAAAAACTGACAGAAAGAACAAATAGCAATGTACACTAACATAGTAGATTTACAATTGCCCTTAGATAAATACAATTTCGTACGACAGATGTTGTTTAAACATATACTGTTTGAATCAAAAATATATGAACACTGATGGCATGTGCCACATTTAGTAGTGTTAAGCCCTTGATGGGAATTAAATAGGAATTCACTTTCCAAAATGTGTTTCAAATTTTTACCCATTTTAAAAACAAAACAAGGTTTGTAACCAACAATATTTGTAATGTCCTGTGTTGATGTTAAAATATGCCAATTTTTGGCTACTATATTCTTGAGTTCCTGGCTATATGGACCATATTCAACTATAAGAGCACTACAAAAAGATTTAGTGGCTTTAATAGGTGGAGTGTTGTGTCTACCTCGGGGAACAATATTAGATCCTATAGATCTAACCTGGTCTATACCATCAGTGGGAATGCATTTGTTCGCACCCAGCAGTGGGGAATATTTAGACCCCCATTGACTCATGACATAAGTTGTAATATCTTCTAACATACCAATGTCATAGCCCCTTTCAATAAAAAGACCAGTGATGAACTTCAGCTCGTTTACCATATCTTCATACTTAGAAGTCATCCTGATGGCCCTAATACATTGTCCTTTAAAAATATTTCTTTTTAATTTAGAGGGATGATAGCTATTGTAATCTAGGTATGAATTTGTGAAAGTGGCTTTCCTGTAAATTGTAGATTTAAAACCTTCACAATCTGCAGTAATCAGAGTGTCCAGGTAAGGGACACCTGTAGTACTGTAAGTAGAGGTAAATTTGAGAAATTCACTACTAGAATTCATGTAGCTAACAAAACAGTCAAATGTGTAACTGTTACCCGTCCACAAGATGTAGATATCATCTAGGTAACGAGAGTAATATACTACATTATCAAAATGATGACTGTTAAATACATGATTCTCCTCCCAGTCAAGCATGACCAAGTTGGCGAAGATGGGGCAAGCGGCACCCATAGCAACGCCTCTTGTCTGCCTGAAGATTTCACCCTCATAGAATATAAAATTGTATTCCAACACTATACTCATGAGTTCGACTAGGACAGAAATTTTGTCCCAGCTGAAGTTAGTGTGTTTTCTCAGACTTCTAGAAAAGGCTTCTAAACCTTCCTCAATAGGTATGCTACTAAATAAGTCGATAACATCAATCGAACTGAATATTAAATTTTTGTTATCAATGTGAACAGGAAAATTTCGCAAAAATTCCCAAGAGTCTTTGACCAAATGATTGAGTTGGTCGTAAATGAATTTCAAGGTGGTGTCGATGACAACACCTATAGGGAAAGTCTTTGCTTTACTGCCAGAAATAATGGGTCGGAGTGGGGGGTTCAAATGGTCCTTGTGCACTTTAGGGATACCCACTATGGTGGCTAAAGTGGGAAAATCAACTTTCATAAATTCAAAATGTTCTTCTGAAATTCTCTGTTCTAACATGTAATCTTCAAGAAACATATCAATTCTTCTATATGCAATGTTCAATTCATTTAAAGAAGCCACAGCATAATTGCCAGAAGAATGAAGTATGTTATGAATTTTGGAGCTGTACGTCATGGTATCAAAGATGACAATACCTCCGCCTTTGTCAGGCTTCATAATTCTATTACTACGATCAATACATAGATCATTAAGAATAGATGCTTCTTCTTTAGTTAAATTAGAAAAAACATTTAAGTTCTTTTTGTTACAAATTTTCCTATTGAAATTGTAGATCTCCTTAGTAACCTTATTGTCAAAGGCAGAGATACAAGGATTGTTAGTAGGAATGAAAGTACTTTTTTTCTTTAAACTAGTGCGTTTAAACTCATTAGAAATGTCTTTGTTGTTAAACATGGTGGCCAAATTGAGTTTTCTAGTAAACTTTTTAAATTCAAATATAGTGTCAACTACCCGAAAGGTAGGTGTAGGTATGAATTTAAGTCCTTTGGAAAATAAGCTGAAATGAGCAATTTCCAACCTAACATTACTATAGTTGTAAATTTTAAAGTTTTTGTACTCACTTATTACATCATCAATAGCCACTATGTCCGAATGTTGAGAATAAATCTGAGTCTCTCCAGAACAGTCAAAATGAGGAGAATCTGTTAATATTTCTTCCTCCATTTTCCCCCTTTTCTCCAATTCCCCTGAGGCCTTTTCATGGGTGAAGAAAAAAAATCCTGCTCGGATTCATTTATCTTATGATCATACTCATAATGTCTACCCTCTAAACCTGTATCGGTACTGGTCTTGTTGCTACCCCATTTATAGCAAACATGTCTACTATATTGTTCTTTATCCCTCTGAATCTGTTTAAGTTTACGGTCAAAGGCTTTTCTTGCCCTATCATCAGCTAGTGAGAATTGTTTATGGTAAAGTTTCTCCCATTGCTCAAAAGCCAGATCCTGCAAAATGATGTTATTTAAATTCTCTACCTCAGTAATACATTTGCAAAGTTTCAAGTCATTATGTTTAATCAGCATTTTCATGTATTCCATCCCAAAAGAGTCAAACAAGGCATTAAAATAATTTTCAACATCAGCGTTAATGTCAATGCCTAACGGCAATTTAAAAAACCTCAATCCCATTGGCACAATTTTGGCAGTAATGCAATAATTTAAATAAGCATTATCCAGTTTTAATGCATTTATATTATTCAGCTTTTTGCCAAATGAGTAAATAAAGTCCCTTAATGTGCCTTTAAAGGCACGGTTAACATTATGAGTCTTATTCACATGAGCGTTGTCAAATTTACAGTCACAATCAATGAAATCTTGTAAAACATTCTGTTTTTGTGCAATCCCTTTATCAAATTTGGGATTTGTATTATAAGCCGTAGCTGAAAGAGTACCTTTAGGGTGAATTTTGTCCCCAGACGCTGAAGCATATGTGCGAGGTGGTAGAGTGTGTTTAGGTCTAGCGCCTGTGCGTCTAGCTTCTTCAGCAAAGTTGCTGAACGAAAAGTCAAAAGTAAAATCGCATGCTTCAGTCCTTATGTTGTCCGCTAAAACCGCAGACCCAGGTAAATCAATCTCACCACGCGTAACAAATGGGATTCGGCCAAATGGGTTTTCAGTGAAATGCATTTTCTGTGAAGTGGGCTGCCTGAAATCCTTTTCAACCAAATATAATTCGACCAAAACAGTAGACCCGCAATATAGAACTACATATTTATATTCTATGCACACACACAAACATATAAATATATATACATGTAAAAACAACTCACTTACTGATAGTTAATGCTGTTAACCAAACAAAAATAATAAAAAATACACTAGGGCAGAGACAGTAACTTAGACTTTAATAACAAAAAAGTTTAGCAGTTTTTTCCCATTCAATATCACAGGACTTCACCCGATGCACATCTTTAAATTTCTCTTTTATTTAATTTCAACTCTACATTGTACACTCTCTCATCAGTATTCACTTTCTATGATGATCCAAAGGGACGAAGAATGTAAGAAAATACTGCTGCTTTTTGTGGGTGTTGAAGCAGAGAAAGCATTCAACAGAGTAAAATGGGATTTTATGAGTAGGTCAGTGAAAGCGTCTAGATTCCCTTATACCATTGTTGTTGTGTCTTTCTGCTTTTCCCAGTTAGGGGTCGCCACAGCGAAACTCCGGTCCGCTAATGATTGGCAGTATATTTTTTATGTGCTGAGTTGCCGGCCCTGACGCACAACCTTCAAAGAAGGAACACCCATTCAAACATGTCTCCACACAGAAGACGCTCTAGCTGAGAATCAAACAGGACAACGTCTTTTTGTGAGGTGACAACGCTACCGCAGCACCACCACTGCATTCCCTTATACCATAATATGGTTCATTAGGAAGATACATGAAGGACAGGAGTCAAGAATTAAAGTGACAGGGTTCCTCTCTGATAACTTGTGTTTGACCAGAGGAACCCTGTAGGGTGTCTTCTTCTCCCTTTGTTATTTGCTTTATATTTAGAGCCATTGTCAAGGAAAATAATGGACTCAGAAATACAGGGATATAATTAGTATGGTAATCAAGAAAAGTTTGCTTTCTTTGCAGATTATATTATTTTATACTTGATAAATACAGAAAAGGACATAAAGGTATTGTGGAACATTTTCAGACAGTTGAGATATAACATTAACGAAGATAAAACAAAGGCTATAACCATAAATTATGTACCCACTTATAACCTGGTTCAGCAATACCCATATTTATGGGGACAACATAATATGAAGTATTTTGCAGTATGGATTAAAAAGTCTACTGTTGTGGCAGCTAAGTATATGTGAGGAGAGACTAAACAAAAGATATTTCAAAAATGAGAAACTGGAAGCTCTTATTTATGGATCTGGACAGTAAGATACACACAGTGAAAATGCTTTAGTCCATTTAATTCCATATACAGGTCTGGCACATTTTCATCAACCAGAGAAGTTGTGTGCAATAAAGAAATGACAAAAATTTATGTGGGAGAGAAAGAGGGCAAGAGTGAAATGGGATAACATGATCGTCCCAATAGAATAAAATGGTTCAGGATTACCTGATTTGAAATGTATACCTTTCAACTGTCCAGATTTTTGCCTCTTATTTTTGGTGTGCTATTCATAAATTTGTGTTTTTTTCTGGCAAATCACTTTGAAGTCCGTGAATAATGACCTTTGAGTTTTAGACTTCATAACCTTCAGAAAATGCATATTCACTTTCTCAAGAATAAAATACAATTTTTATATTACAGACATTTTTTCATATGTCTATAAAATGAGCTGCTCCTGTGTACATGTACATGTACATATATACAGCTATATTTATTATATATATATATATATATATATATATATATATATATGGGTCTACTTTAAAAGACAGAAAATCCACTTGTTCGAAAATGAAAAGTGGATTCTCGGTTACGCAAAAGTGTACTTAAGCGAAAGTTCACTTCCGCGAAGAACGGTTCAATGAACCGTTAAGGAATACAGATGCCGAAGAACACTACAGTGGGGAAAGGGAATTTATGTCTTTCCCCACTGTAGTGCGATCTCAGAGGTGGTATATTTAAGAAGGGGGGGTATGGGGGGCACAGCCCCCCACATGGGGGTTGCAGGGGGACTTGCCCCCTGCAAAAACAGTGTTTGTCTGTTATTTATAGGTTCATTGAACGATATTCACAGAAGTGCACTTTCGCTTAAGTGCACTTTCTTGTAGCCGTGGGTCTACTGTTTATTTTTGAAAAAGTGAGTTTTCAATTATATACAGTAGACCTATATGTATATATATATATATATATATATATATATATATACATATATATATATATATATATATATATATATATATATATATATCAGCTTAGATATAGATATATAAATAAATATGCATACATATATGTGAGTGTGTGTGCATGGGTGTGTCTTTGCTTGCATATATACACATGAACCTACTACTACTACTGATCCACAGTAACGTCAACATATTTAATGCCAACACACTTACATCAACAAAAACACATCTACACGCTACAACACATGCTCCAAGGCTGATCCTCAGAACATACAACAAAAACGAAAGCATTTTTTTAAGGGGGCATGGCCCCCTGCACATCCCATGTGGGGGAGCTGTGCCCCCACAATACCTGCTAATCATATATACTAACTCCAAGATTGCACAATCCCTTGGAAACAGTATATCTCTATACCATGGGGACCATAGATCTCATACAACTGTTGACTATCTGCATATATTGATCAAAAAAAAGTGGGTCTATAATACGCAGGTAAACTAGAGTAAAATTCGATTCATGTTGACACTTTATATATATATATATATATATATATATATATATATATATATATATATATACACACACACACATATATGGGCTCACTTTATAATTTCGAAATACTGAAATCCCAAATTTCCGTATCTCAAACTGAAAATCGCGAAAGTGCATAATCGTGAATCTGAATATCTCGAATTTGCGGTTATGGCTTTACGGTGCGTTGCATGTGGTGTTGTAAGTGGATGGTGTTTCGTGTTGTGTATGGATTTAGGTGTAATTTAAGGTAAGTAAGTGTTTTGTTATGGTTTTGTGTGGCAGTTTGAGTGTGTGTGAATGTGTTTGTTAGTTGTACATGTGGGTTAGGGTAGGCAGGTGAAAGTATGGATGTGTAAGTGTTGGTGTTTGTATATGAGTGATTTTTGTGTGTGTGCTAGGGGCTATAGAATGTGTGAGTGCGAGTTTCATTTCTATGTGTGTTTGTGCGACTTGGAGTTGGTATATATAAGTATGGGGGTGTGGGGAGTGCAGCCCCCCACATGGGGGGGTGCAGGGGGGCTTTGTGTTTTTGTGTTTGTGTTTTGTTTGCTGTGATTTGGGTTGGATGATATATGTGGTGTATGGTGTGTTTCTGTTCGTGATTTTATGTTTCGTGATTGTTTAGTTTAGGGATTTAGGCCGTTCGACTTTATGGTTTCGAAATACTGAAATTCAGGATTTTAGTATTTCAAAATTATAAAGTGAATCCATATATATATATATATATATATATATATATATACATATATATAAACATATATATATATTTATATATATACATATATATATATATATATATATATACACACATATATATATATATATATATATATATATATATATATATATATATATATATATATATACATATATATATATATATATATATATATATATATATACACACATTTATATATATTATATATATATATACATATATACATATACATATACATTTATATATATATATATATATATATATATATATATATATATATATATATATATATATATATATATATCTACACACACACAAACACAGACACACACACACACGTGTTTATGTGTCATTCATTTCACCTGAAGTCAAAATATCTAAAATTTGTTACTGGCTTAAAATATCTAAAACTCAAAATACTGAAATCTTTTGGCAATGGAAATTTGCCCCTTCTCCACTCCTTGCATAATGACGGAGCTGGTATATATAAGCTGCAGGACAGGCTCAACCCCTGCATAAATTTTTTTTTTTTAAATTAAGGGTTTAGATATTTTGAGTTTTGTTATACAGAGATTTAGATATGACACTTGCACCTCTCCATTCAGTGTCCATCTGGCCAGAATTTAATTTTAACTGCAGACTCAACAATGACAGTACGAGGCAAGGAACCAACAGATACACCCCCAGTGAACCTACAGAGTCTTGTGAACCACTGTGATTAAACCAGTATACACTTACTGCAATCTAGTTTCCACACCAATCCTATTTTCAGATGCTCTAGTGTTCCCTTGTATAAAAACATGGTTGAAGTAGATACAGCAGTACTTTAACCCCCCTCTTCTTTTTCTGAAAACTAATACCACACAAAACACACACATCCACACAATTTATTTTTTAAACAGAATATGGGTTCTACCTTCCTTGCTCCTTAAAAGCCCAAATAGTGCTATACTGTCTGCAGCCTGTCCAGGGCAAATTCAATGCATTATTTGAAAAAAGCTTGTCTGTGCTACATACAGACATGTTTTCATAATGATGCACTGGACGTATCCTGAGCATTTACTCATTCAGCACACAGGAGAATACTATGTCATTTCTGTCTTGGCTTACTCTCCTCTCTATAAAACGTCATTTTAACGTTCATGATATCTCTCTTACTCTTTGTTTTGACTACATCATGCTGTCCCTCGTACCCTTGGTTTCCGCTTTCCCTCACTCTAAGAATAAGTGACATATGTCATAGCTTACTTACAATTCCAGATCCAGCAGGTGTGGGGACCAGAATCCAGCACCAACATAAACACATAGGGAATACATCATTACACAGCTGCACTGTACATGATAACTGTACCTGTACTGCTGTCTGACTCATTAGTCTGCCATCAGTCATCCTCATAGCTTGTTCTGTAGCATTAGCCATACTAGCTGGTTATACTTCATATGTAAGCAGAACATTGGCTACCTTTAAAATCTGGGCACTCCCACTCCCACATATCAACTCCAATATCAGTTCCACTTTCTCTCTTTTCACTGAGAACCTCCCTCCCATAATAGGTTCATAGGTAGGTACTAGGCTATCAGCCCTGGGGCCTATACAAGCCCAGCCAAAAAGGTACCCTGGCTTTTGCCACCCAAGAAAATTATTTTCCTGTGCCACTGTCGAGCAGAGCCACAGAGGTGATCCCCGGGGTGAATTTCCTATTTCCCATCCAATCATCAAGATTTTTCTTGAAGAGTGCTAATGAGGAGCTTTGTTTGATATAGATAGGTAGTTTATTCCAGAGTATGGGAAGTCTCTGGGACAGAAATCTATCCCTTCAGCATGTTCTGTTTAATGTGGTGACAAGGTTTAGATCCCTAGGGCGTGTAGCTCGGAGGGATTGGGATTTCTTTAAGTGGAGCATGTCCAACAGCTCTGGGTTTGACATAGCTTTGTATGTTAGGCAGAGATCACATCTGAGTAGGCGATATGCAAAGGAGTAAAGCTGGAGTTTTTTTAGACGGTCTGCGTAGGGCATCTGTTTGAGGCCGGTAATCTTCTTTGTGAGGTATTTCGCGGTCTTTCCAGTTGTTGTAGATGTCTTGTGAGGTACCAAAAGGGGCATTGTACTCAATAATGGGTCTAATAAGTGATGAGTAGAGGGGAACAATGACCTCTTTTTTTCTGGATGAGAAACCTTTTGTGATGAGGTGTGCCACGTAGAAGGATTTCCTGACTACTGTGGCGATGTGCTTATCAAAGGAGAGACTACTGTCCACCTGTGTCCCAAGGTCTCTTATCACACTTTCAGTGTTAAGTATACTACCGCCTATGTTGAAGTTCATGGGTACAGAGTTTTTACCAAAGAGGATGACAATGCACTTTTTGGCACTGAGCTTGAGGCCATGGCTTTGATACCAGGCATCTGTCTCAGTGAGGCCCTTTTGTAGGATGTCCACATTGTTAGGAGTTTCGATTATGGCTCCTAGTTTGCAGTCATCTGCGAACTTCATTAGTCAAAGACCTTCTGTGTTAGCCTGTACTTCCGAGAAGTAGATACCACACAGGAGAGGACCCAGGACTGAACCCCGTGGTACTCCACTTGTCACTGGTCTGAAGTCGGATTTGGAGTCTGCTACTTTCACAGAGTGGGTTCTGTCAGTGAGCCAGTTGGCAACCCATCTTGTGACATAGGGATTTATACCTAGTTTAGTGAGTTTATCTATAATTCCAGAGTGGGGGATGGTGTCAAAAGCCTTGGCAAGATCTAGATAGGCTGTGTGAACCACCTTACCCTTGTCTACGGCTTTGGTGACTGCTTCAAAGAAGTCTATCAGGTTTAGGAGACATGATCTGCCTTTTACAAACCGGAACTGGGTGGCATCCAGAGTTTGGAGATTACCAATATCTTTGTTTATAAGTTCCATGATGATACGTTCCATGGCCTTGTAGACCAGGCTCGTCAGGCTAATGGGGTGGCAGTTCCCGGGGTCCATGGTGGCTTTTCCCTTGTGGAGTGGGATAACCGTTGCTGTGCGCCATTCAGCAGGCACAAAGCCTGAGGTGAGGCTATGATTGAACATGGTACTTAGGTGGGGTGCCAGTTTGTTCTGTAGTTCGTGTAGAACGCAGCCTGGGATGTTGTCTGGTCCCATGGATGCTGTGTTCTTGGCTTTGGAGAGTGTGGTTTTTATCTGTGCAGCCGTGATTACAGGAACTTTGCATTCTTCCGGTATAGAGATGGCTCTTTAGGGGGTGAGAGGGGAATAAAGTTAGCACTGAACCTATCTGCCAGGATTTTGGCAATATCAGTTGGGTCTGTATATTTAGTGCCATTGTGCTGTAACTCAAAGCAGATCTGAGTGTTGCCATTGAGATTCTTGACATAGCTATAGAATGCTTTGTGGTTGTCTTTAGAATCAGTGGCAATTTTGTTTTCGTAACTAGCTTTGGAGAATTTTATCAGGGATCGCAGCTTCTTACTGAGGCTGACCAGGGAGCTCCTCCATTCATGGGATTTTACTCTCTTTTGCAAGAGTTTCTTCCTTCTGTTGTACAGTTTGTTTATGGCAGGGGACCACCAGATTGGCTTCTTTTTTTTGGAGGATAGCGTCTTGGTTCTGTTTGGGATAGCACGATCCATGCACACATGTAAGTGCTTATAAAGTGCAATTGTGTAGGATTCAGTAGTCATAACTGTATTGTCCATCTGCATGGGTGTCATGAAGTTCACCACTTCTGTCTTAAGAAGCATGAAGTTGGCTTTGAAGAAATATTTTACCATGGTTTCCTTAATGGAGGCAGGATGTGGATATCTAGAGTAATTAGCTTATGGTCGGAGCGGACCAATGAGGTGTTGACTTCAGGTGTGGAACACTGGTCACTCATATTGGTAATGACTAGATCCAGGATATTGTTGCCCCTGGTGGGGGTGTGGATAAGTTGATCCAGGGCATTGGAGTTTATGAATTCCAGAAAGTGTTGAGCGAAGGAGTTGGTACATGAGTAGTTTTCCCAGTTAATGGTGGGGTAGTTGAAATTGCCCATTATTAGGGTATTTGGTTGAACCTTAATATTTTCCAATACATCATGAAAAGAGGAGTGGGAATCCTGGGGCATGGTGGGTGATCTGTAGCAAGCCACAATTTGGATTGCAGTTTTGCCCAGAGTTAGTTGCACTTGAATAACCTTGGCTGCATTATGCTGAGCAACTAGCCTGGAGGTGTGGATATCCTTAATGAATATGGACACACCTCCGCCTTTGGTGTTCCGGTCCAGGTTACATGGCCGAAAAGTGTTGTATGAGTTATAGCCTGGTAGTGTAGGGGTGCTCTCTGGAGCCTTGAACCAGGTCTCAGTCACTGCACAGATATCGATGTTCTCCATTTTAAGGAGTGCCTCGAGTGAGTGCATTTTGAGATTTAGACTTCTAGCACTGAGTAGCACCACCCTCAGTTTTTGCTTGCCTGTTCCTGTTACGGTGGTGAATTTGTCATTTGAACCTTGCCTAAAAAGGCACTATAGGGGTGGCAAGAACCTTAGCCAGTATCCGGAATTGCACGGGTGACAGGTGCAGGCCATTTCTGGCAAAGCATTGTGGTCTGTCGACCATGTCATCCCAGACAGGCAGTTACTGGATCCCTTTAGAATGGCAACAGAAGCTTAGCCAATTGTTGAAGTCAATCATTTTGTCCTTGTACTGCGGCATCATTCTGGGTGATGGCAGAATGCTACTCAGGGCTAGGGTCATACCTGCCTGGGCTACAAGATCGGAGGGCTCTTCCATGTCTCTTTTCATGTAGTCCAGGGAGGTACATCTCAGATCATTCACACCAACATGGACAATGACATTGTCATATTTGTACTTGTTGTGGAGTGACCTGAGTGCGTGGGTTATGTGGCAGATTCTGGCACCTGACAGGCAGCTGGCAGTAACCTTTCCTTGTTTAGCCTGGCGAGTGGGACATCAGTGTGCCTGACTATAGAGTCGCCTATGACTAGTGTGTTGGGTACGTTGTTTTGCCTTATTGGCTGTGGTTGAGTGGCACACTGAGTCTGCGGGCTATGTGTCATTTGGGTTGTGTTGGGGGTGGAGGTTGCTTGCATTTCTGCTTTGGAGGTCTCTGTTGCTTGAGCAGATTATTATCGAGAGCCTCCGCAAATGTTTTTGTGTTTCTATGTGTGGATTTTGGTGGTGTAGATTTAGTGAGACTATGTGATGAGTGTGGTGTGGTGCAAGTGTTTACCTTCTCCTCTTGACTGTCAAGTTCAGTCTTGATTGGAGAGAGCTTTACCTCCAGTTTGGCTAGATAAGTGCATCTCTCACAGGTTGTAGTGTTGGGTGGTAAGAGGAGAGGGTTGTCTGTGTACATGAGGCAATTTCTACATTGCCCCAAGATGCCCAGATTCATCAGATAGACAGGAGAGAACACTGGGAGCTGACCCTTGGACATGCCTGAATAAAAAAATATTTTCCTCTAGATAAGTGAGGAAAGTGAGTACAAGAGCTGTTTTTCTCTAAGCAAGTGAGGAAAGTAAGTACCAAAATGTTTTCCTCTAGGTAATGAGGAAGGTTGAGTGCTATAGTAATTAGTAGGTTATTTAGTGCTTACAAGTTCTGAACAAGTGCTGATCACGAATAAGCAAATTCAAGTGCTAAAAGTAAGAATCTGTATCTGGACTAAACTAGTTACAGGAAAGGGGGGAAACAAGTGCAAATGGGGCTTTTAAATCAGAAAGTTGAGAGAGATGGAAAAACTGCCCAAACGGCCATTAACTACAATTTCTGGGCCAAAACCACTCCTTATGTGGTAGATAGGTTACCTAGTGCTTACCACTCCCACTGATAAGCTAGAAGGCTTCCCTCCAACACAGAAAGCTTGGGGGCTCAGAAGCTTACATACAGTCCTGGATACACCAAATCTGAATCTGGTCTACACTAGTTACAGGAAAGGAATTTTTTTTTTTTATATACAGAAAAGTAGCTAAACCAGCAGTCAAAACAATTCAAATGCAGTGCAAGCTAGCACACGAGTATGTAGCAATGTCAGACCAAACAGTTTAAAAAATGCAATTAAACTAAAAATGACTAAAAACAATGCAGGAGGAGTCTATTAGGTAGAATGAGGTAAAGAGATGGGACTGGGGGGAGTGTCCCAGATCAAATCTACAGTGGGGACGGGCAACTGCAAAAACCTCCAAATTTAAAACAACAACACAGAAATAGGGAGGGTGGGTATGGGAAAACCAACACCTTCAGCAGAGATCTGAAAAACTATACAGTGAAGCAAAAATAACAGTGCACAACTCTGAAGTCAGCCAGCAATGATATAAAATTAGTCAAACAACAATTACCAGTACACAACTCTGAAGTGCCAGAAAAATATACTCAGCTCTGTATATCTCCAGATAGTTTGAAGAGCACTCTTTCAGGACACAGGAAGCCTCTAGCAATGATATGCAGACTTTTTTACTAAGAGGGTCTAACTTTATGCAAGTAATCCTTGAGATGGTCAAATAATCCCTCTGCTTCACACTGCATTGCTGCAAAATCAGATCATCTGCAGAGCCTTGTGTATGAATAGTTCAGGTTTTTTTTTTTTAATTACTAGCAGAACACTATCACCAGACACACTATAACTGGTTGTGGGATGATGCAATCTCTTTAGCATGTGTCTTTGCAACTGGATGGTTTGGTGTTCTGGAGCTTTGTGATGGGAAAACATGAAAGTGTATCAGAGAAGGGGTGACCACAAAATTGGGATATTGGAATGAACATCAGTTTTCCAAATAATCTAGAAAAAATGAGGCATAAGTGACAACTTCATAGGCACTTTGACATATAATTGAACACTGCAGCTCAGGCGTCTACGTGTGCGCCTGTTGTGAAAGATGAATGTTCTTTGAAATTTTCAATATTACTTATTGGCACATCACCTAAATGTATTACACATGAAAGGTGCACCTTTTTCACGTCCCAAGCAGTGATTGTTAGGAGTAATGGGAACCAGCTAAGTAGAAAAAAAGTTATGTGCTCATCATAACATAACATAATGTTCCATCTGAGTTGTTGTTCTTCATTCATCTTCAACCTGTGGGTTGATCCAATGGCTGCGTACCCAGCATCTTCATCTTAGCTCCAAGATCCTCCCCTACTCACAATGCCCCTGTCTCCTTCCATCACTCAGATCAAGTTTGCTGCTCAAACTAGCATCGCCCCCGACCCAAAACCTTGTCCCATGCCAAAGAATCCATAAACAAGAAGGAAAGAGTAATAGGCATCCTGGTGACCACCATATCCTCTACCCGTCAGTCCACCACACAGTCTGTGCAAGGCAGGGGGAAGGAGGGAGGGATGGTTGAAGACAAATGAAGAACAACAACTCAGATGGAACGTTATGGTGAGTACATAACTTCTTTATCTGAAGTTGTTCATTTGGTCTTCAAACTGTGGGAAAGAGTCCCCAGCTACTAAACACCTGGGAGGCCCTCATGGAAGAATATTCTGGAGCACAGCGGAGCCAAAGGATGCTCTGTTCCTGGATATGATGCCCAACTTGTAGTGCGAGATAAAGGTATGAGATGAAGCCCAGGTGGCCACAGAACGAATATAATCTAATGAAACTCTGGACCAGAAGGCAGCTGAAGTATCCAAAGACCTTGTGGAATGTGCCTTCACTTAACCTGGTGGAGTTAATCCCTTAGTAGAATATGGCAGCAAAATACACTGGGAAAGCCAAAGGGTGATGTTGACCATAGATACTGATTTCCTTAAAAAGGGTTTAGAGTAGGATAACAAGAATTGGTCGCACTTACAGAAAGCTTTAGTCCTGTGCAAGTAGAAACACAACTGTCTGTGTATGTACAACACGTGCAATTTGTATTCTCCCTTGTTTTGGAAATCGGGAAAAAGACCGGTAGATTGATAACCTGATTAATATTGGATTCCAAAGCTAACTTAGGAAGAAAGGAGGGACTAGTACGCAAGGAAAACCTATCCTTATGAAAAATCATATAAGGTGGTTTGACTGACAATGCTTGAAGTTCTAAAATCCTTCTGGCAAAAGTAATAGCCATCAAAAAGGCTGCCTTCCAGGACAAAAATTGCAGAACAACAGAAGTTGTGGGTTCAAAGGGAGGCAAAACCAACACCTGTAAAACAGTGTAAGATCTCACAGTGTTGTAGGATCCTTGATCAGTGGCCAGAAGAAAGGTGCCTTTTAGGAAGGCACTGCAGAGCTTAGAAGAAGCTAAGGAAGCCATATTATGCCCTACATGAAAATTAGAAATCAACGCAAGTTGAACCTTGACTGTAGAAAAACTAGCACCTTGTTAGAAGATCTCTGTTAAGAATTAAAAAACTGAGGAGACTGGAGCAGTGAAGGGATCTATGGCATGCCATGAGGCCAAGATAGAAAAATATCTCCATTTACTGGAGTAAACCTTTCTGATGGAAGATTTATGAGCAGCCACCAAGATCTTTTTGACAGGTGAAGATAACCGGGAGTCTTGACAATCAGGGGAACTGCAGCAGTCAGGTGGTAAGCTTCAGATTGCCCAGATCTGGATGGGGAATCCTTGAAAGATGAGAAATGAGATCCGGAATGGGATCCAACAGCCATGGTGAAGCCACCAGATGAGACCACAGAGAGGAAAACCAGACTTGACAAGGCCAGAATGGAGCAATGAGGATTACTAGGCTCCCTAGCCTGTGAGATTTCTGAAGGAATTCTCGAATTAAGGGAAGAGGAGGATAGGTATACAGAAGACAAGAGGGGCCAAGCATGAAATGGAGTATCTCTGGGGGCGTCCTCCAGAGGGGGGTTCAGAGCGAAAAACTCGCTGCACTTCGTGTTGGAAGGAGAGGTGAAGAGATCGCAGCAAGGCTGACCCCATTTGAGAAAGATCTGTTTTGCTACTGAAGGATTCAGGGACCACTCGTAAAGCATCAGAACAGACCTGCTGAGCCTGTCTGCTAGAATGTTGGACCTGCCTGGAATGTGCGTTGCCACCAGAAAACGGGCAGTGGAGATTGCCCACTCCGACACTCTCATGACCTCCCGATATAGAGGGTCAGACCTGGTTCCCCCTTGTTTGTTGATGTACCAGACCACCGACATGTCTGTCTGGATAGCAACCATTCCTGAGGGAAGATAGGCATGGAGAGCCTGCAATGCTAGAAGCACCGCTGCCATCTCCAGGACGTTGATATGCAATTTGGTCTCATAAGGGGACCACGTGCCTTGGATTGTCCTTCCCAAGCAGTGCCCTCCCCACCCTAGCAGGGAGTCCGTGGTCACTGTGTCCAAGAGAAATGAGGGGAGAAAGGGACAATCCCGAAGAAGGTCCAGAGAATGTAACCACCACAGAAGCGAGTTCCTGCACACCTGAGAGACTCGGACAGGGTGAGACAATGGAAGGTCTAACATGGATGATTGGACTGCAAGAGTCCACTGAAGAACCCACATGTAAAAGCACACCAGAGGCAAGAGATTGATCGTGGCCACCATGGACCCCAATACCCCTAATATTATTTCTGCTGTCGGCGGTTGGGCTTGAAGCATGCCCACGATGTGAAGTTTCAGTGACCATATCCTCTCTGAGGTAAGAAAGACCTTGTTTTGAATAGTATCCAACTGATCCTCTATGAAATCTAATACCTGAATCGGGGTCAGTGAAGACTTACTGAGATTGATGATTACGTCCAACCACTGGGCTAGGAGAAGAAAGTAATTCCTCGCTAGACAGATGCCTGGAAGGGGCAGCGAGAAGCCAATCGTCTAGGTAACGGAAGACCTGTATGCCCTGGGGTCTCAGGGGAGCTGCTACTACTGCCATCACTTTGTTAATCACCCTGGGGGCTGTGGTGAGATCAAAGGGGAGAGCTCAAAACTGGTAATGATTGGCTCCCAGCCAGAAGCAGGGGAAACTCCAAGAGCACCTGTCCATTTTGATGTGGTAGTACACATCCTGGAGGTCGAGCGCGCACATCCAATCATTCTCCTGCAGGAAGGGCAGGAAAGACTGAAGGGTGACCATCCAGAATTTCATCTTGGCTACTGACAGGTTCAAGGTGGATAGATCCAGAAATGGTCTTAGATCCCCAGTCTTCTTTGGCACTAAAAAGAACCTGGAATAAATGCCTAATCCCGTTTTTCTAGCAGCTTTGTAACTTCCAGTGCTGCATCCTCCCTGTGCACAGGTGGAACGTCTGGGAGGTGTCTGGGTGGTAGAGGTGACTTTAGAAAGGGGACTGAATAACCTATGGATATAATTTGCAACACCCAATGATCTTCTGTGATGGACTCCCAAGGCATTAGGTGGAGCAAAAGGTGATCCCCACCTGCCTTCAGAGAAGAGGAGTTGGGCAACTCTTCAGGGCTGCTGCGCGGGTCTGTCCAAGAAAGGTTCTCAAGACCCTTGATTTCTCGGCCCACCTCTGCCTCTAGGGCAGCATCTGTCAAATCCCCCTCTGACCCTGGGGGAAGGTGAGTCCTGCATATCCTGGGAGAAACTCTGAGATTTCCGGAACTGCATCTTCTTGGTCCCTCGCTGATTCCTAGAGAAGGATCGTTGAGGGGCCGAAAAGTGGATCCTGATGGCAGACAGAGTCTTTCTCACTCTGGACTAGGGTGTAATGTACCGCCTTCCCAAAAAGGGAGGAACCATTGTATGGGGCATTCGTAAAGGATGCCTTAAAGGGTTCCAAAAAGGCACACAACCAGAGCCAGGCATGACGCCTGATGGCCAAGCCAGTGCCGGCAGGTCTAGCGGCACCTTCAGTTGAATGGGAGAGTAGATGCATAGAGGTGATCGCAACAGATGTCAGGGTGGCCGTTCGGGAGAACACTTTCATGTTCTCCGCCGACATGGACCCTGGAGTAGACTCAGCAACCTCCTTTACCAGGTCTCGCAGCAGCCTAATCACATGTGCCAGGTAGTTCAGTGCCCAGACAGAAAACGTTGCTGAAGCATACATCCACATCCCAGAATGGTCCATCGTCCTGGACTCTCGGTCTGGAGGGTGGACCGTACGTCACTCATGAGCATACTCTTTCTTAGTGGCAACTGCCACCACCATGGCATCAACCAGGGATCCTTTATGCCAATGGATTCTGTCCAAAGAGGAGGGGGGGGGGGGGCTGAAAACTTTGTCAAGGCATTTGGGAATTGGCTCCGCTGTGTCCGGTTCCTTCCACATGTGAGATGTAATCAGATCCATCAAGGGATCTACGGGATGGGACACCCAGGAAGTAGAGGGTCCTGTGCTAAAAGCCTCCAGGAACACCAATTCATCTGGGTTAGGTTTCTGGACAGACCAACCCCCACACCGGCGTAGGATTTACATCCTTGGAGGGATGATTGGGGGAACCTTCCCCTTCTTCCAAATCGGTGTCTTCAGTGAGTGACTCCAGTAGGGAGTCCAAATGCCTCCTTTTGCATGTGTGTTTTCCAGGAGCCTACTGAGTTGGGGATTCTGGTGAGGACTCGCCAATGGCTTGCTGCTCCCAAGAGAGGGTGCCCTGGGGCATAGAGGCAGCAGGTTGTCCCTGAGATGGCAGAATGGTCAGACCTGCACCAGAAACAGTGGGAACCAGGACGGACCCCGGAGATGAGATTGTCAAGGGTCTCAATGGAATCATGAAGACCCTCTCCATCACGTCGAAACACAAATGGGAACGGACCTCCGAAGGGGCAATGGTCAAAGTCATATCCCTGTGACCCAACAGCAGAGTCTGAGCCGAGCCTATAGCGGCCGAGATGCATAGGGCAAGGCTCTGATCCAAAAGGCTCAGAGCCACCATCCCCTCGGATCCAGCGCCAAGGCTAAGTCTCTGAGAGCCAGACGGATCCGAGCAAGTCAGATCCAACCTGCTCAAGGTCATAGCCGGCGTTGAGGTACAAGGTACCATTGGAGCTGACTCCTCGACAGTGAGTGTCCTCAGATACAAGGGCACCAAAACCAGGGGCCGGATCAAAGAAGGAGATATAGGGATATACACAGATTGCATGCCCCTGGCTCCAGAGGGAGAGGGGGTGGGTAAGACTTCCAACTGGATCTGGGTGCAGATAAACTTCCACATCATCCTGTCCATCTCCCCTTCGGAAAGACTGTGGGTGGAATGGGTGGAATTAGATGAGGAGGGCACCAACACCGGCCTGGAGTGGCGATGAGGGGAAGCCTGTGCCGGTGACCGGGTCTGAAGCTCCTACGGCTCTGGGGAAAACAGAGGGGAACGGAGCCAGGGGGGACTCCGACCTCAGGGGAATCCACAGGTTGAAGACCAAATGAAGATAACTTCAGATCATTCACTGAATTGAGCAACTAGGTAGACAGACTGTACTGCAATGGTATTTACATTTGCACAGTCTTTGCTTTGCAGTATTTGCTTTGCTGTATCATGTCCAGATAAGACACAGACTAGAAAAGGGATGCCTGATCTAAGAATGAGTCTACAGAAAAGCACCTAGCTGTGGCTATAGCTATAGACTGCAAATTCATAAACACTACAAATACTCACAAGCAAAGAAAAATAAAATACTGATGCAATTTGTGAACTATAAAGAAATGTGGTATTCTGAATGCTACATAATATATATATAGTAGTAACTCTTTGTGTCGTCCTTCAACAGTCAGGATCTGGCAAAGGAAATTTTCAGTTGTGTAGTGTTTGTGGAGAATGAGTGCTGTCTGCAAGATATCCAGACTTCAATCAATGTTAAGAGAACAGTAGTGACTGCTGGTAAGGAAATGGCAAGAGAAACATCAAGGTGTGCAGATTTTATTTCTTTTCTGTGGGATTGGAAGTGAGCAGCCTGCAACACATAAACCTGCTCGTGTTTAATTTACAAGAAGTAGAGTTTCTGTGTCTCTCTTGTAAGTTTAACGGCCAAACAAACACGTGTCTACTGGAACAGAGTAGATAGTTTAATCAAATGTATTACAGCGGCTACTGCGAAATGTGAGCTATTAATTCTGAGCAGCTCAACATCATTATACAAGGTAATTTTGTAGCTCCTACCTAATTCAGGATGCTGCTAATTAAAGGCCTTTAGGTGACAACAAATAAAGCTATATGTGGCAGTCCTGTCTTGAGTCCTGAATCATTTTGAAATGATAAAAAAAAAAAAAATTAGAAGATCCCGTAACCTACAGTTTCACATGTAGTCTTGGAGTAGATACTGAGCTTGACTAAACAACACTAGTTAATACGAGGGGATCGAGGGGATGACTTCTGACCTGACATTTCTAGATGAATCAAAGGAAAGTCTACCTGGCCATAACAGAAACATTAAGATACAAAGTTAATATCAAGAGATGCAGGGTCTTTACACCTTATATAAGAAGAAGAAGAAGAGTAATCTTTCTCACCAAACCTACCAGTTTAACATAGGATCATAGGAGATTACTAGGCTAATGGCTCTGGGGTCCTTACAAGCCTAGCCAAGAGTTTATCCCCAAAAAAGAAACCTCAATAAGGGACGCAAGTGGAACACATGAAATTATTTAATTTAGTCATTTATTTACCTACATTTTGTTGACTGGGTTTGTCCGGATTGGCAGTGCCCATTTTTAGAGGGGACTCGTGGAATAAATCCAAAAATACAGCAGTAGTTTTAGTCACAATTACAGAGAAACAAATGCAAAACCAATGATTTTTTATCAGTATGTTTCCCTTGCTCTCTCTCTCTCATGGCAAGTCAAAACCTCAGTCAATATCGGGCGGGACTTTCCATATCTGAAATCTATTTCTGGAATTGTCAAACATTTCACCAATGCAATGCCCAAGGAATGTTTAGCAAAGCCAGCAATGCTCAAATATCCAAACAAGTCACTTTTTTCCTCTGCCATCACAATACCACAGTACCTTACATTTGACTTTCATGCTTAGCCTTCCAGTCTAGTGATATACTCTTTAACTTGATCAAGCCTTTTTACTGTCTCTACTGCACTTTTTCTGTTTTCCATTTGTTACCTAACTGGTTTCATTGTTGTCTGCTGGCATTGCAAGTATTAGGCATCCCCAACAGTGGTAGGTTCAAAACTTTTCATATACACATCAAATTCCACAGCTGGATACTTCCAGACTGTTGGTCACCTTACTCACATTAAGCCTCAATTCCTTTTTAATTTCTTTGGATTATGAATGGTTAGCATAATAGGTTCATAGGTTCATAGCTGTGTACTAGGCTAATGGCCCTGGCATCGTGCCATCCGACCTTAGTTCCTAGTGCCTCTGTCGAGTAGAGCCACTGGAGTGATCCCCAGGGTGAACTTTCTATTTCCCATCCACTCATCAAGATTTCTCTTGAAGAGGGCCAGTGAGGTGCTCTGCTTGACATGTATGGGAAGTCTGTTCCATAGCATGGGCAGTCTCTGGGATATGAACCTGTCCCTCCAGCATGTTCTGTTGATTGTGGTAATGAGGTTGAGGTCTCTAGAGCGTGTGGTGCGGAGGGATTGGGACTTCTTTAGATGTAGCATTTCTAACAGAGTTGAGTCAGACATGGCTTTATAAGTCAAGCAGAGATCGCCTCTAAGTAGGCGATATGAGACAGAGAATAGTTGGAGTTTTTTGAGTCTGTCTGTATATGACAAGTGTTTAAGGCCTAGGATCCTCTTTGTGAGGTACTTGTGGCCTCTCCAGTTATTACAAGTGTCTAGTGAGGTACATGCCAAATGGGACATTGTACTTGATGGCTGGCCTAATGAGGGAAGAGTAGAGGGAGACAATGACCTCTTTCTTCCTCGATGCAAAACCCTTAGTAATGAGATGTGCCACATAGAAGGACTTTCTGACCACAGTGACAATGTGGTGGTCAAAAGAGAGGTTGCTGTCAACCTGTGTTCCCAGATCTCTTATAACGCCTTCTGTGTTCAGTGGACTACCATCACTGTGACAATTCATAGGAACTGGGTTTTTCACAAGGGGGATGACAACACATTTTTTGGCACTGAGCTTAAGGCCATCGCTCTGACACCAGTCGTTGGTGTCATTGAGGCCTTTCTGTAGGATGTCAACATCACTTGGGGTGTTAATAATATCTCCCAACTTGCAATTGTCTGCGAATTTTGCCAGCCAGTCCCTTCATGTTGGCCTGGACTTCAGAGAAGAAGATACTAAACAAGAGAGGACCCAGGACCGAAACCTGTAGGACTCCACTCGTGACTGGTCGGCAGTATGACATGGAGTCAGCTACTTTCGCACTGTGGGTTCTATCTGTGAGCCAGTTTGCAACCCACCTAGTGATACAGGGGTTGATGCCTAGCTTAGTGAGTTTTTCTAATATTCCTGAATGGGGAATGGTATCAAAGGCCTTGGCCAGAACAAGGTAGGCTGTATGAACCACCTTGCCTTCATCCACATGATCTACCCTTCACAAAACCAAACTGTGTAGGATCCAGAGTTTGGAGATTCCCTATATCCTTGTTTATTAGGTCCATGACGATGCGTTCCATAGCTTAGCATATCAGACTCGTCAGGCTAATGGTGTGATAATTCCCGGGGTCTCTAGTCGCTCCTCCTTTGTGGAGAGGAATGACTATATAGCAGTGCACCATTCGGTAGGGACAAAGCCTGAGCTGAGGCTGTGACTGAACAGGGCACACAGGTGAGGTGCCAGTTCACTCTATAGTTCATGTAGAACATAGCTAGGGATATTGTCAGGTATCATAAAAGCTGTATTCTTGGCCTTGGACAGTGCTGTTTTAACCTGTGCAGCAGTAATACTGAGTGCCTGGCAATCTACTGGTATTGTGATTGGTCCTGGGGGGGTAAAGTTAGTACTGAATCTGATGGCCAATATATTGGCAATATCTGTTGGCTTGGTATAGGAGGCACCATTGTGCAGTAGCTCACAACAAATCCGGGTACTGCCAGGGAGATTCTTTACATAACTATAGAAGGCCTTGTGGTTGTCTTTACTATCTGCTGCAATTCCGTTTTCATAGCTAGCTTTAGATGATTTGATGAGGGATCTCAACCTTTTGTTGAAGCTGATAAGGGAGTTTTTCCAGTCTTGGGACTTCACCTTATTCCGCATCACTTTCCTCCTTCTGTTGTAGAGTTTGTTTATGGCAGTGGACCACCAGATTGGCTTCCTTTTTTTTTTAGGACAGCGTCTTGGTTCTATTCGGTATGGCGAGATCCATGCATTTGTGTACGTGTTCGTACAGTGCATTGGTGTATGATTCGGCAGTCATGCAACTATTCTCCATTTGCATGGGTGCCGTGGAGTTAGCCACCTCTGTTTTTAGGAGCTCAAAGTTAGCTTTGGAGAAGTTTTTCATGGTGGTGACCTCTGTGGTGGGGGGGTGCGAGGGATGTGGATTTCCATGGTTATTAGTCTGTGGTCAGATCTAACCAGGGAGGAGTTGACAACTGGCATAGAGCAATGGTCGCCCATGTTAGTAACGACCAGGTCAAGGATGTTGCTACCTCTAGTGGGGGTAAGAATGAGCTGATCCAGAGCATTGGAATTAATGAATTACAGAAAGCATTGGGCAAGTGCACTGGTACATAAGTAGTTTTCCTAGTTAATGGAGGGGTAGCTGAAGTCACCCAGTATGAGAGTGTTAGGTTGGACCCTAATATTCTCCAGGGTGCTTAGGAATGTGGAGTGTGAGTCTTGGGACATGGTTGGGGACCTATAGCAGGCTACGACCTGAATCGTTGTCTTACTCAATATTAGCTGCACCTGAATTATCTCAGATGCATTATGTTGGGCTACCAGTCTGGAAGTGTGTGCATCCTTTATGAATATGGAAACACCACCCCCTTTAGAGCTTTGGTCGAAGTTCTGGGGCCGAAAGGTGTGGAATGAGTTATAGCCTGGTAGTGCAGGAGTGTTTTCTGCTGCCTTGAACCAGGTCTCTGTTACAGCACAAATGTCGATGTTCTCCATTTTAATGAGTGCTTCGACCGAGTGTATTTTGAGATTTAGACTTCTAGCATTGAGCAGCATGACTCTCAGACTGCATTTGTTTGTAGTTGTTACGGTGGTAATTTGGTCTTTGGAACACTGCCTAAAAAAGGCACTATAGGGGTGGCAAGAGCCTTGGCCAGTATCCGGAAGCCCAGGGGTGACAGATGCAGGTCATCTCTGGCAAACCATCGAGTTCTGTCAATCATGTCAACCCAGGCAGACAGATACTGGATCCCCTTAGAATGACACCAGAAACTTAGCCAATTGTTGAAATTAATCATTATCTGTTTGTACTGTGGTATCATTCTTGGTGATGGTAGGATGCTACTCAGGGCTAGGGTCATACCCGCCTGGGCTACATGATCCAGGAGCTCCATGTCTCTTTTCATGTAGTCCAGGGAGGTACGTCTCAGGTCATTCACACCCACATGCACAATGACGGAGTCATATTTGTACCTGTTGTTTAGGGAACTGAGTGCGTGCATTATGTGGCGGATCCTGGCACCTGACAAGCAGCTGACTGTTACTTTCTCCTTATTCAACCTAGTGAGTGGAACATCAGTGTGCCTCACTATTGAGTCACCTATGACTAGTATGTTGGGCATACTGTTTTGCCTTAGGGGCTTTGGTTGAGTGGCACACTGTTTAGGAGAGTTATGTGTCTCGTGATTAGTGTTGTGTTGTGGTGGTCAGGTGCATTTCTGCCTTGGAGGTTTCTGCTGTTTGGGTAGATTTTTACTGAGAGCCTCCACAAAGGTGGGCATATGGTTTGTGTTTTTATGTGAAGGCAGTACTAGTGTGTGTCCTGGAGGGCTATGTGTTCCATGTGGTGTGGTGCAAGTGTTGACCTTCTCCTCTTGATCAGCTATTCTGATCTTGGCTGGAGAGTGAGTGGCTTCTAGTTTGGATATATAACTGCATCTCTCACAAGTCTGTGTATTGGGAGGTAAGAGGAGAGGGTTGTCAGTGTACATGAGGCAGTTGCTACATTGCCTCAGGATGCCCAAGTTCACCATGTTAATAGGAGAAAGCACAGGGAACTGACCTTTAGACATGCCTGGAGGGGTGGGCATTAATAAATACTGGAGCTGTTTCCTTATAGAACGTTTAGTGTTGGTAGCACTTTTGTGTGCTACAATAATTGCTACAAGAAGTCTGGTAAACTGCTAAACTAATAAGCTAGTAAAAGTGCAGGAGAGGAGGGAACTAGCAGATCTAAGGGAAAATTAAAGAGCAGACTTTGGCACCGCTCAGAAGCTTACAATGATGAATTGACTGCAACTCTCAAACTTGTTTCCCCTAAGAATACTCTGCTTCAACTATTAAATTCATTTATTCTATCAATTATCATTCAACACCCCTTTATCATGCTCTTCAAACAAAATCTCATCAGATTGCCTACTTTTAAATTGTTTATTGAGCAGCATACACTTGTACGTGACTGAAAACTCCAGACAAAACTTTCAACCTCAAGCAACACCATGCATACATCCCAGCCCTTCTGGTTCAATGCACCAGTATCATAGTGGCTGTGATAAAAGGGTACCTTATTCTCTCATTTAGGGTTGCCACCTTTCATTGTGGCTAAAACCGGAGTAAAGCCACACACCTTGCATCACAAGTAACCCTGCCGACCCCACCCCCTCTCCCACCTATACTCTGCCCATTTCATGACATCATGATGACATCACATGTCAGGGAACGCCTTCTTTTTCCGTTCCTGCTGCCTGTTTTTGGCTGATTCACTATGCTTTTCTGTAAAAAAGCATAGTAAATCATTTGATTTACAAACTCTGCTAGTCTGTTTCCTTTTTTGAAACAGAATACCAGAGTTTGTACAGTTATTTCTGGACTACTGGAGAATCAGTTTGATTTCCAGATAGTCTGGAAAAAAAACAGTGGGGTGGCAACCCTACTCTCATTAGAGGTAGCATCTTCTCATATCAGTTATCTAGTAGTCCCTTTGATGGGAGTTTGTGCAACACAGTAATGAGCAAGCTATGTTACTGGTTGTGAGGTAAAAAAAAAAAACAAACAAAAAAAACAAACATATCCTAAACTCATCATGTTTTTGGTGCATTGTTAGCACTAGCAGATCAGGGAAAGTCCTCTCATGTTTTAGGGCTCCAAAACAGACAGAAAAGATTGATAGTATTTTTTTTTTTTTTTACTCATGAATTAGTGACCATTTTATGTCCACAATACAGCAAACAAGAATGTGGCACAATAAAACAGAGAATGCTGTTCATTTTTCAATGGTGGAAAAATCAGATGGAGTCCTGTGGCGTCTTCCTCCTCTGATTCTCAATGCACACCTGAAGATGGAGAAAACAAAACTATAAGGACTACAGCCTAAAATTCCTAAAATGTACCCTGATCATACTAGTCAATGACACCTTGCTGAAATGAGAGGGCTTACTAAGCCCATTTTGCTCTCCACCTGATTTTTGTGAATTGTCCTATACCTTTGGTAGAAAATTTTGCAACTTTTTACACAACGGGTAACTACTCAAAAAAAAAAAAAAAGAGAGAGAGACAGACACTCTGAATTATAAGAGGGCACTCCTTGATGGGTCCTTGAGTGGGCTCACAATCAACACCAGTCAGAATGTACCAAAATCACTTGGAAAATGCCTTTTTCAGGGGTGGTATGTGGTCATTCTAATGCAATATGTAATGTAACAAGTCAAACATGGCAGATTATTTTCTCCTAACCTTGCTTGTTCACTCATGACGCCAGCACACACCTTCTTGAAAATTAAATAACAAAAATAAAAACTGATGTTTACACTAACACCTAACACAGAAGTGTAAACCTGCATGTCCTGTACAGATCTCCACCTGTGAAGGCTGGATAAAGGATGCAATCTAAATACAGGTAATGTAGAAGAAGACATACCTGACTTATCGAGGAGGAAGAAGATATACCTGACTTATTGAGGAGGAAGAAGATATACCTGACTTATCGAGGAGGTCCTCCAGTGGTTCCTACAGTCTTCTGTTCCATGATTCTCCTATGGATTTTGAATGTTTTCATGACCAATCCAAAAATAATCAACATCAGCTTTGTTAGGACTATAACAAAATGCCATGCATATGTCTGTTTCACTGAGAACAACAGGCCTGTGCTC